>NW_028324303.1:7767500-7965000 GCF_058129835.1 Hydra viridissima
GCATTTTTTAAAAAGATTTTTAGAATCTTGCTGTCTCAGGTGCAGTTCTAACATATAAACTTGTTTGCATTTCACATCTAAGATCATTGTTTAATAGCTAAAGGATTTTCTATTTTCAAATCTTCAAACAATAATTATTTTAAAATTGTTTCTTACAGAACTAAAAAATATGAATGATAAAGAAATATGTTCAATTGGAATAACAAATAAAGAAATTTGTAACAAACATATGTAAAATCCCATGATATCAAGAAAGTTTCAAGTCTTAATGATGTTGAAAAAGACTTGATAATTAGTCGTTCTGGCATTCAATATGATGAAAATGCAACGGTTTGCCTACACCATGAATATGTTTATTTAAAATGTTATTCGGCAATCCACATAACTTGCTGTGATCCATTTAATTCACACAAAGGAAAAAGAAGAAAAGGTATTATTACTTAATCATGAAACGTTTTGAAAACTTTATTGTAATTTTATATAAATTATATATATTTTTACAAAATATTTACTGAAGCAGTAGTTATCACTTATGTTTTTAGGAGGATGTAAAGAAATTAATATGCAACTTGCTAGGAAATTGAAAAATATTGGTATTAATGTTATTCCTGGAGAAAAGATATGTCCTTCATGTATGATTAAATTTATGTCATTTAAGGATGATGGACAAATGGAACCAACTTGTAGCCAGGTTTATGAAGATGAAGATAATGATCCTAATATAAACGAGTTGTTAAAAAAAAATCTTAATTCTTCTTTGACGATTATGAACATAAGTCCTCTCAAAATGCATGCAGTAAATAGTCACTCTAGAGTTGCTCTTGGCAAAAAAAAATTGTTACATGTTCAAAAAACAGTAAAGTTAGGCATTGCAAGGACTTTAAATATAGATCCTGAAGAGTTAAGCCAAGAAGATTCCTTCAATAAATTATCTAAGGAAGTCAAAGGTAAAGCAAATGACATGGATATACTTATTAGAAAAATCAAAGAAAAAATGTTAATTTCCAATCGTAATCAGAAAATTCAACTACTAACACTGGTTCCAATTTCTTGGTCACACAAAGATATAGAAAAAGAATTTAATGTTACTAATTACATGGTGCAGATATCACGCAAATTGCTGCAGAAAAATGGTATTTTATCTTTTCCTGAAAAAAAAAAAGGAAAGAAAACACCTCAAGAATCAGTAGATAAAATTATTGAATTTTATTGTAATGATGAAAATAGCAGACTAATGTCTGGTAAAAAAGATTTTGTTAGTATAGCTCGAAGATCTCACATGCAAAAACGTTTGATTCTCTCAAATCTAAAAGAGCTATATGCAAAGTTTAAAACCTGTTATCCAGATATAAAGACTTGTTTTCCTAACTTTTGCTCACATCGTCCAAAATGGTGCATTACAGTAGGAGCATCTGGTACGCATACAGTATGTGTGTGCACCTACCATCAAAATGTTAAGTTAATGATTAGTGCAGTTGAATTATCAAAGGATTATCACGAACTTATTGATATGCTTGTTTGTAGTAGGGCTAACAAGAATTGCATGATACATCGTTGCCCTATGTGCCCAGAAGATTCTGCATTAGTACATTATCTTGAAAATGAGTTATACTCTCAAGACGATATTGATGAAGATGATGATTATTGTATAGATTATAAACAATGGAAAACAACAGACCGATCTGAGCTATTAAGTCTAACAGAAACGACAAGTAGCTTTATTAATATTTTGAAAAATAAGTTACAAAAACTTACTGTTCATTCTTACATTGCAAAAAGTCAAGCTGCTTCTTTAAGAAAGTTAAAAAATGAGTTAAGTAGTACTGAGGTTGTTGTCCTTTTAGATTTCTCAGAAAATTATGAGTTTGTTGTACAAGACGAAATACAAAGTTTTCACTGGAACAAAATTCAAGCAACATTGCATCCAACAGTAATTTATTATAAAGAAAATAATGTCCTCAAATGTGATTCATTATGTTTCATCTCAGATGATTTACTGCATGATGTAGATATGGTTTATCATGTGATGAAGCTAGCAATTGAACATATTAAAAGCAATATTTCTCATCAAATAGAAACTGTCCATTACTTTTTAGATGGGTGTGTTGGCCAGTACAAAAACTGCAAACACTTCATAAATATATGCCACCATGAACAAGATTTTGGTATGAAATGTACATGGTCTTTCTTTGCAACAAGTCACGGTAAATCACCCTGTGATGGTATTGGCGGGACTGTAAAAAGACTAACTTCAATTGCTAGCCTTCATCGAACAACAACAAATCATATTCTTACAGCATCTGCAATGTTTAATTTTTGCCAAAACGAAATCAAAGGAATTAATTTTTATTACATATCTAAGGAGTCAAACACAATAATTCGAAGTGAAATGGAGCAAAGATATGCAACTGCAAAAACATTACCAGGCACTCGCACCTATCACAATTTTGTTCCAATAAGTAACACAAAAATTGGAACTAAAATTGTTTCTGAACAATTGGAGTATTCATTTGTTTTTAATTTTCAAACTGATGAAATTATTAAAGAATTCTTGTCTAATATAAGCATTGGCGCGTTTGTATGTTTGATATATGATAACAATCCATGGATTGGACTAGTTGAGGAAGCTGATGTTGAAAATAAAGACTTTCTAGTTAGATTCATGCATCCATGTTACCCTTCAAGGTCATATTATTGGCCTTCTAGAGATGATGTGTGCTGGGTTCCATCAACAAACTTATTGTTAATGATTAATATTCCAACAACTGTTACAGGAAGACAATACAAAATCAGTGAAATAGATCACCAGAGCATTGAAGATAGCTGGGCAAACTTTAAACCAGAGAACTAATTTGTTATCTTTCAAAGATTTTTTATTTTTATTAAATGTGGAAGATTGTCAATTCTTATTGCCTATTAGTTTTAGTTTTTCTCATTGCAATTTAATTATTTTCATGGTTTTAGTCTAATTTTGAAATTTTTTGGGTTTATTATTATAAGACTTTGAATGCGAATAAATCTGATTTAAAAAAAAAAACCCTTGCAGTTTTTTTGTATTATGGAGTTTGTTACATATAGAACATTAGGAAAAAATTTCAGAATTTTATCTTTTAGGCATCTGGAGATTTTTTTGTACGGGGCATCAAAAAACTTACGAAAAGTGTTACACCATTTTGAAATTGAATTTTCATATAGAAGCTTAAATTTTTGTGTATTTTACCCATGATTTTTGAGTTCCTCACCCTAAAAAATAGTTAGATAGAAATTTTTACCACTATTAAACAAGTATTTTATAAGTTAAAGCTAATTGTGTCATGCAATAAGCCTAAAAAATAAATGGCGCTGAAAAAAATAGTAAAAAAAGAGACTGGGACCAAGTATCAGTATCTCTGAAACCGTAAGGAGTCAGACACTAAAATTTGGAGTGAAGTTTCCTTTTATTAATTCAAGCTTGTATTCCAAAAATCAGCAAAATCTAAGATGGTATGGTGCCGAATTATTTTTTTTTTTAGTTGATTTGACATGGAATGACCCATATATATATATACATATATATATATATCTGTGTGTGTGTATGCTAACATAATCTTTGTTGTTCAATTTTGTTAGAGACCGCCGATTCGTTACTGTTTATCGGTTTGCGGATTGTGCACCGAATTATCTATGCTAAACGGTTCAAACTACTTACGGATTGATTTGATCCGAAAATAATTTATCGGAAAATAATTCGTTAAAATTTTTTCGGATTATTTTTTCGGATTGCAATCCGATTCGATACTTTCGGATCGGATTGCAATTCGAAAAATTTTTTTCGAATTGGAATCCGAACCGATGTTATTTTTACGGATTTATACGGATTCAGAATAAAAAAAGCTTTCGAATTAAGATTCATTTTTATTTATTTATAATATTCAAATATACAATGAAACGAAATGATTTCCTTGTTAAGAAATAAAAAAAAATCAAAATCACACTGAAAGTTAATCATTTTCCAAATTCATTTCCTGGCCACACAATGTCTTGAATTTTACTGAGTTGCTTAGTGTTTTCTTTCATATATACCAACATCTCAACCTTTGAGATTGAAAGATTGGTTCTTCTAGAGCTCTATATATTCCCTGCTGTTGAGAAAACTCTTTCAGATGTTGATGATGCAGCAGGTATACAGAGGTTTTTTCTGGCCAGCCTTGACATTATTGGGTAAATATACTGGTTTTGTTTCCAGAATTCCAGTACATTTGTATTTGCTGGAACTGGTTTTGAATTCAAATACCCCTCAATTTCAGTAGAAATGGCTTTCTTGGTGCTTGTTTCACCTCCAGGATTAATGTAACCTGCACCAAACACTTTCTTCCTCAGTTGTTCAGTGAAATCAAAGTCGTCATCATCTTCATCATCCAACATTGAAGGTGAAGGAGTGCTTTGGCTAGCCAAAATTTCTCTTTTTGACAGTTCTTCCATAGCTTTTTTTACTGCAGTTTTGACTACTTCAAATTTTTCCCCCTCATCCACAAAGCACATGCCCTTGCTGTTAGGATCTAAAAAATGAGCTATAGAGAATTCAATATTCATCAACTCCCCTTCGAATCTTTTGTTTAGATCTTCATTGAAGTAGTGAGCAAGCTCTGATGACACCTCGGTTTTTGGCTTGATCATCTCCCTTGCTAATCTTCCTCTGATGTTGTATAGGCAATTAATAACGGAACAGATGCTAACATTCTTTTCACTGCTGCATTTCTCAGAGAATTCTGAAAAGCCTCTCAGAAGCCGGATGACAGATTGAATAGATTCCACTTCATCATCTGTTGGTAAAAGATCTGTCAACTTACAACCTCCAGAAACAGTAGGGTTCGGATTCTTTAAAGAATGCATCGCCGGAAGAAGATCCACCACAGACTCCATTTGATGGAGGTCAGAGTTCCATCTTGTGGGGCATCTCTGTACTAACTTCGTTCTGGATTTTTTTAAGGCTTTGGCAGCATTAACTAAAGTCATAGCTTTTTGAGAGGACTGGTTGAAGTGACCTACTAATTTTGTTATTTTGTTATTTTGTGTTGAGAATTGACCATTTTGGACATCTTTTATCATCGACAGCACCACTGATAACTAGATTTAGACGGTGGTCGACACACCAAATTGCACTTTGAACTCCAATTGATTTCCTAACACCTGCTTGGACATTAGCTGCACCGTCGACTGTTATCCAGGTTTTGACTCCAAAATCAAGTTCCAGTTTGTTGATAGATTCATTGAGCTTCTTGGCAATATTGTCGGCAGTATGTTGTTCGGGGAAGTAGGACATTTCTACCAAGAAGCGCTTTAATTGGAACTTTGAATCTATATAGTGGAGTGTAAGGCTCATGAAAGACAAATTGGTGTGATCAGTGGTCCACACGTCGGATGTAAAGGCCACTCCATCAAGATTTGACTTGTCTGTATTGAAAATGTTTTTTACTTGTTCCTTGATGAATTTAAAAAGGAGAGGAATGTATTTTGTAGATATATTCTTTGCTGTAATGGCTCTGAATTGACCGTTGGTTGCAGTTCTCATCATCCGGGTGAATGCGTCAGTTTCTACAATAGAAAATGGTTGAGTGTCCTCAATCACCCATTTAGTAATGTCAACAACAGTTCTTATTTGATTGATGTCAGTAACTTCCCATTTAGGTTTGGTAGCCTGTTTTCTGCCTTGCAGTGTCTGTGTGTTGGAAGTGCCACAAGTTCCACTTGGTCCAGGCTGTGGCGATGCTGGTGTATCTTTTTGTGTTTGTGGACATCTCCTCTTTTTTCCTCTTTCTTGTGTTTGTTCAAAATCTGAGTCTTCAGAGGCAAGCTCATCAAAAATGTCTGGTATTGTTGATTTTTGCTTGTCTTTCCTTTCTAACTGTTTATATAAATTCAAGTGGACTCTTTTCAAATGGTTCCTTAAAGGACTTGTGGTGCTTTTATTGATTAAGTATATTTTGCCACAGGCCTTGCATTTTGCCTTGTTTTCCTCCACATTGTTGAAGAATTCCCAAATATTAGACAGCTTAGGCATCTGAAAAGAAAAAAAAAGTGAAATAAAAAAAAAAAAAAAGAAACGAATCGGATTTAGTTTGCCATATCGGATCGGACGAATATTTCGGATTATTTATTGAATTTAAAATCCACAAAAACGGATCAGATTGTTAATAAGGATTACTTTTCGGATTAAAAATTCGAAAACACGGATCAAATCACATTTTCGATTTACTGACTTTTTATTGAAATATTTGCCTCAATATTTCCTTAATATTTGCCTTAATAAAACGTGATAGTTTTTGATGCATACAAACAGTTTCCGAAAAAGAACTAATTATTTATTAAGTTATTTGAAAATTTTCCTTAATATTCGTCTTAACAATAAATGATATTTTAGAGGCATGCATAAAGTTTTCAATAAAAGAACTAATTATTTGCCTTAATTATTGAAATGAGCGTAACATTTTTTCAAACTAATTTTTATCTCTATTTCTATTTTTATTTCTGTTAATATTTAAGTAGAAGAAATATTACAATATAAATTTTATCGGACCAATCCACTAATTGAAGCAATCCGCAAAGCGAAATAATTCGCAAAGGAATTCGATCCACAAAAAAAAAAAAAAAAAAAAAAACCCCGCAAAAATTCAGTTTGAAATATTCTTAACTTTTAAATCAAAATAATATAATAATGGCTTACCGTAATAAATGTAGGTGAAGAATAGTAGACTTGATCTGTTGAACGAATTGTTGTATGTTAAGATTTCCAAATAGAACTGATTGAAAATAAAAAAGAAATCCACTATTTATAGGACGCGCACATAATGAAAACGTAATTTTTTTGGACCACACCATTTAATGGTGACGCGAACGGAACGCGATTCGTATAATTCGCTAAACGAATTAAAGTTAAATTGATTTGTAAAAATTTTTCGGATTAATAATCCGAACAGCAAAGAGAATCCGCAAAAAAAAAAATCCGCTAGTGGTTCGTAAAAATTTTTCGGATTGATAATCCGAACAGCGAAGTGAATCCGCAAAAAAAAAAATTCGCTAGTGGTTCGTAAATTAGCTTTCGGATTATTAATCCGAAAAATTTTTACGAACTGACTATTTTAATCCGCAAAATAAGTCGGATTGGCTTTTTGCGGATTTTACGAACCGAATCGGCGGTGCCTAATTAAACGTTAAGCATTTCTGTAGTAATTATATTATAGATTATAACGTTCATCTTTTATATATTATATATCCATATATTATAACGTTTCTCTTCATCAGTTTTACATATTGCATGTACATATCACTCAAATATGAAAACAAAGTTTTAGATTTCTAATTTATTTTAATCAAATTATTAAAGCCTGCCATTTAAATGTTCCTTATTAATGGAATAGAGAAAATATCATTAAGTTAAATCACTCTTTTCGATTAGGAAGTTTGAAACAAAATAAATATAAATTTCTTTCATCAAAATAAAACCAAATTCAACGAACAAATGCTATTTATAAATCTTACAAAGAAGAATTCGTTAATAAAAACAAACCATTTTGACTTAATTATTATATTATATATAATGTCAATTATTAATGTAATATATATGATATAAATTATGACACATTTATAATATATCACATAAATTATTATATAAAAATACCAAAAGATGTGATTTATATACATTTAAGTTTCTTCAGAAATGTTTTATAAGGGGCTACCTAATTTACAATTTTTATCATTATTATTGATAAATTATTTGTGTCATCATCAAAATCCCTTTAAGAATTATTTAGAACTAAAATGTAAAGTCAATCCGTGTACATAATTTATGCCAGGTTGCAATTACAGCAACCATACTACCAACGATTGGTATTTAAAAATGTTCAAAGCTATTTATCTCAGCAGACTTTTTTATGGCTCTTTGTTTTCTGCCACCGTTATGCTAAGTAGCTCCTGCCAAATAGTGAACAATGGCTTTTAGGATGCCACTTTCGGATGCATCTTTGGTTAGACCATTTTTTCTTAATGCTCCTGTAAATATACATCATCCTTCGTAGTTGAATACAACACATTACTTGTTACTAAACAAATTAAGAATAAAATATACATTCTGTATGTTATCCGAAAATGTATGATACATATAAGTTTATATCTTTAAATGTTAATAATTTTCCCTTAAAATTTAGGAATAATCCCTTCTAGTTTAAGATATAAGTGCATGTAAGAAGACCTTAAGTTCTTTCATAATGTATTATAATAAATTTTTAAATAAAGAAACATTTAAATCATCTACTATACTTTTTTATTAATATTTTATACTGTTATACTTACTGTTATTCTTACTATTATTTGAGAATTCTGCACAAGCAATTAATAAATTACTATGTTGGCAGCTCCCAACAGTTGTAAGTTGGTTAGCAATTATCATTTTAGACCTATATAATAACTAGGTTTCTTTGGTCTAAATTTAAAACTTAAATACTTTTTCTTCATTATTTTACATAATAAATTTAAACCAACCTAAAAAATAAAAATTATACATAGTCTTACTGAGAACTTGTACATTATTTTATCATATTTACTCTAAAAAACGGCTTCAAAAAAATTGCCGTATACACTATTCAGTTATGTTTTAAGCGGTGGTCCAGAAAAAAAAAAGCTCAAGCATTAAAGAAAGTTAATATGCAAATAAAAAAATTTTAAAGCTGATAGAAACTGTTTAAACAATTTAACTAACTAAATGCAGATTTATCAAATACTCACTACTTAAACCTAAAAACAAATTAAAGTAAAAATTTATAAGAAAGATAAAAAACTGTTAAGATCTTCACAACTATTTTGCTTAATTTCAATAATTAATTACAGTATGGTTACCATTTTGGATCATTCTTTGGTTAGATCAGCTCCAGCTGCCTAAAAAAAGTTAGGTTTAGAAACATTTAGTTATTAAAGCATAATAGTCACTTCAGTTGCAGAAATTCAAAGCCTAAAATTATGTAAGAAGAATATTAATTTCTGTAGTTGAATACAGTTTTCATAGTTTAACAATTGGTGGTGCTAAAGACTATATCTCATTACTAAAGTTCACATATTCAGTAGTATTATCCTAGTAATAATGCAGGCATAAAACAACAAAAGGCATTTAAATTCTGTACCAAAATTACTACCTTCTGGGTAGAGATTACTTGCAAAGGAGTATCACAACATTAATATCAAATTTGACACAATATTTCATAATGTATACTGAAAAAGATAAAGTTCATTCAAGTTATTTTTTAAATGTTATCTAAAATTTTTTACAACTTTCTCATGGCAAAATTAACTTTACATAATTCTACAGATTCAGAAAAAAGGAAAAAAAGTTACAGTATTTTATGACACTTAAAAAGCACTTTTAAGTGTGTCATGCGTTCTAGATTATCTTCATAATTTGTAAGAAAAATATTATGAAAACTTTACTAAAAAATCATTTTAAATGATAAGACCATAAGTTTGAGTTTCAAAAACAGTGTATTATTCAATATTGTTAAGAACTTTTTTAATGTTTAAAAAAAAACTCTTTACCATTATCTTTTTTGGAATATTGAATACTTCAGAAATTGCATCAATGCTTGTTATTTATAACTTATTGCTTTCAAACAGCCATGGGAAAAGTACTTTACACAAGATATACCAGATAAATTTTCTTTTACATATCTAATTTTATATTCTTAAATTTTTTAAAAAAACCCTGTGTTGTGATCAACATTTTCTGAAAAGTAACAAAAAGATTGTTTTCTCTATAAAGTAAAGTGCAAGTGAAAAAATGTGACAAATAACTTTTGCTCCAGTGATAACTTTTAACCTCATCCTGGACTACATATAATGATAATTTTCAGCAAAATCTTCAAAAATTATTCATTTCTTTTGATTAAGATTTTCTTAGCAGTTTTTTTTAAGTAATTACTTTGTGTTTTTCAGTGCTAATGCAAAAGAAGTCATTAAAATTATTGAGTGGCAGTATTTGCAACACTAGTGTTGTATAGTCAGTGGTCTGCCATTGCTTGAATACTTTGAATAATTTTTCTTAGCTAATTGCCTATAAACTCTTGTACTAAACACCTGCTTGAATACCTGGGGATTGGTCAAATTGGTGCAGCATACAGCATTTCTAAAACAACAAACAATTACAGAAATAGAATCCTTATAACTTTTATTCCAAATAATTGCATCCATGAGAAGTATTGCATTTTGAAGATTTTTTGTATGCACTTATATTGAGACTAACTGAGACATTAGCTGAAATGCACCACTTTGGGTTTCAGATTGCAAAGTTTGACAAACTGACATTGACATTAGGATAGTCTTTTTTAGATGTGTTTTGTAAATGTGCAACATGTAATTCTTTAAGATTGAGGTAGAAATAACATTTTTTGAATGTGTTGGGTTTTTTTAATACTAAGTCTTTTTTTCCCTGGCATCCTTCTTAGAAACTTATTTCTTTGATAAAAAATTATCACTAATTTGACTGTTTCTGGTATAATATGGTTTTTTAGATTTTTTCCTGGTAATGATAAAATCCTCTGCTCATGTTTATCTTTTTTAACTTTAGAAAAAGACAATCAGACAGTTCAAAGTAATTTGATACCTTTTTATACGTCCAAGATTTTGTTGCAAGTGTTAACATTTGCACCTTATAGTGTTAGGAGTCAATCAATTAATTTTTTTTTGAATTCATACATTAAACTGTCTAGATCTTTATCTTTATGCTACTGTTTGAAATGGTGCTGTTTATTCGTGATGTTAAAGAAACATCTCCAATATTATATGCTAACAAAACCTTTTCAGCAACTCTGTCTGATAATATCCTCACAATTTTGTTTTGCTGGTAAAATCCAAAGTAATTCATATAAAAGTATTAAACTTTAACATTTCTTACTTTGTGACTCCCACTCTTCCTGTCAAGTAAAATCTTCATCAGCTTCTACTGCTCTTTTGTAATGTTTGCTGCATGTTTTCAAACCCGGGGTTATATTTAAATTATTTTCTTATAAAAGCAAAAGTCAAGGGAATTCTTTAAGTTCCCTAAAAAAAAAAAGCAAGTTTAGATAAGTTTTAAAAGTAACTGAAATCTTAACAACTATTATAAATCTTCACAAAACATTTTCCATTTTATTCCCATAAGAGATATGCTGTAACTATAATAAATGTTAGATTAAATTTTACAGAAGTCTTTTTACTTTTCCTTTTGCATTTCAAAAGGATTGCAACACTTTTTAACTTTTCTCTCAAAATATTTGCAATAGAGCTGCTAATGATAACCACATGAAATTCTTATTGAATATATTTTTCTTTCATATTTGCTTACCACATTATTTTCTTAACAGATTTTAATGTTATGTTTTACAATTTCATTTCTAAAATTGTTAACTCAAATATATATTTCTTTAGAGAAAATAGAAATACAAAAAATTAACAATATGCTTTTTCATAATACACTCCTTCATTTGCTTAAACTTTAAACAAAGGTGTCAAACAGGACCAATTTCAGAGGAAGGGTGGGGGACAATTTTAAAAAGCTTAACTTAAACTGTCTAAAACACATTAGTGGCTTTTTTGAAACTTATCTAAGCATTTAATGACTTGGAATATTAAAAATGCATTCAAGAGCAACAAAACTATTTAAAACTTAAAACTTAATAGAAAACATTTGAAAACTAAAATGTAAGTTAATTCACTCCTTTTATAATAAGTATTTCAGATATATTTTGATAATTCAACTTAAGTAAAACATATAATATTGATAAAACAAAAAGAAAAATAATAACATTCACAATAACAAAAAAAAGATTAACAATATAGATAAAAATAACCAAAGTAATAAATCTTATGCGAAAAAAAAAACAATGAAAAGAACTAATAATAAAAAGTGTAATAAAAAAATTAGTAACAAAATAAATGATAGTAAGAACAAATATAACAATAATAAAAAGAATAATAATAATTATAAAAATAATGACCAAAGCAAAAAACAAAAAGAATTTTAAAACAAAACAAGTATATAAAAATAAAAAAAAAAGTAAAAAAAGACGAAGAAACATGTAACAAAAATAAAGCAAATAACACAAAAACATAAATTAAAACAATAAGAATAATCAAAGTAAAGAAAATAATATCAACAAAAAAAAAAGAAAAACACAATTATATTAATATTAGCAAGAACAATAAATAAATTAAAAAAACAATATAACTATTAAAAATAACAAAAAAAATAATAAAAACAAAAATATGAATATTAATAATAATAAAAAAAATAAAAATGATAATAGTAACAATAAAAAACAAAAAAAAAATAACAATAATAAAAGGAATAACAAAAAAAAAAAAAAAGGTAAAAAACAATAATAATTATAATAAAAGTTAAAATAATAATAATAAAAATTCTAAAAAAATAATAATAATATAAGCAATATTTATAACACTGATGATGATAATATGAACAAAAGAAACAAAAAAAACAATAGAAAAAATAATAACAACAATAAATATAATAATAAAAAGAATTTTAATATAGTAATAATAATAATAGTAATTAAAATGATGATGATAACATTAACATAATAAATAATATTATTATTAATAAAAACATTAACAACAATAAACAAAAAAATAATAATAATAGAACTAATGATAACAGTAACTATCTAAAAGAAAAATAAAAGAATTATTAACAAAAACAAAAATAACGATAATAATAAAAACAATAAAAACAATAATAACACTAATGTTAAAAGAAATCATAAGAAAAGTAATAATGATAACAATTAGAAAAATGTAAATATTTATAATAATAGAAATAGTTTTAACAATTAAATTAATAATAATAGTACTACTAATAATAACAATGACAAAAGTAACAGTAATAATAACAGTAATAGTAACAGTAATAGTAATAATAATAATGGTAATAATAAAAATAATAATAATTATAATAATAATAATAATAATAATAATAATAATAATAATAATAATAATAATAATAATAATAATAATAATAATAATAATAATAATAATAATAATAATAGTAATAATAATACCAATAATAGTAATAATAATAATGATAATAATAACAATAATAATAACAATAATAAAAACAATAATATTAATAATAATAGTAATAATAACAATAGTAATAACAATAACAATAAAAACTAGCAAAAAGCAACCCGTAATACTGGTTATGGTCAGTCTGTTACTTAATTTATAGTGGCAGTTTTCCACAATTTAAAGTTGCGAAACCTTAACTAACACCCTTTTAGAAAAACGCCTTCATTTTGAAAAAATTTAACCATCTGTAAAATTAAAATAAAAAGTATGCGGAGGTAAAATAATTTACCAATTATTTAACATTATTTGAGTAATTTACAACTGACATAGGTCATATAAGTGAAAGGCAGAACTATTTTCCTCGACATTACTAAGTTCAAAACAATATGTTTTTAGTTACTGACACAAAATAATAACACTTCATCATGTTTTAAATTGACGAAAAAGTTAAGCTAAATACTTGTTATATTTTTTATAACATGAACTTTAACTAATAAGATTTATATAAAGCGAACGTAAGTTGTACATGAGTTATTCATTTTTTGGTATCCCCTTGATACATGTTTCTTTAAAAAAGGAAATTGTCTTTAAAACATTAAATGCACACAACTAAATAAATTTATTAAAAATAACTGAACATTTGACCATTACTATATATGGCACTAATCTGACGATATTTATATATGGCCTCTTTGTTTCAATAGTTTTTAGTAAACGGTAATTTGCTACCATTTACTAAAACTTCCTTTTGTTACTCGAAATTTAATTCTCTTAAATATTTTGACACTAATAAAGGACCTCCCTTCTCCATTTTTGCCTTAATGGTGGTAAGGAGAATAGAGTTATTTTTATTAAGAGTAATCAAGTTTTTGATGAAGACCTTTTACCAGAATGATAAAATATAAAACAATGATTTACATGTATAATAATTTTTTCTTTTTAATATATATAAGAATTTAACATATATAAGAATTTTTTCTTTCCTGAAAAGTGTTGCAAATGCAAAGTAAGCTAATTAAATAGTTAAACACCTTATAAAATTTAAGTAACTCGATATTTGACAAATGCGCAAAACTACAATATTCACCACCCTCGTTAAAAAAGATTTAAAAAGAACTGACAAAAATTTACAGTGAAAGGTGATCAGGTTTCTTTTTATAAATCGTATAAATGCGTCATGCATAATTCTTAAAGAAAAAAAAAAACGGAATTATGATACCATAATTACAACAACAACAACAACAACAAAAAGCACCACATAAACACTGAAAATTGATTTACCTATTTATGGTAACCTATTTTGACATGGCAGTTAATATAAATATTTATCGAAAATGTAACTATAAAATCTATTTCGAAGTACAAAAGGATTAACAATACTAAAAACAAAAAAGAAAAAAGAAAAAAAAAAAAACAAATTCAGATATAAATTACATTTCTAGCATAATGTTATCTTGGCTTTTAGTAAATAGAAAAAGCAGTGAGTTCCAATAATGAAACTACCTATTATTCATTTTTAACGATAGTCACCGATGTGAAGGTGTCTATTGTTAAAAACAAATATCAACACAAGACATCAAAACAATAACACATAAAAATAGAGTATTTACACCCTTGATCCTAAAATCCAGCGAAGATAACAAACCAAATTAAAATATGAATTAGAAAACCAATTTAAAGTTAACTATGATTATCTTTTTACTAAACATATAAATACATAAAAGTATATTTGTTTTTATGTTCAATATTAGTTATTCAATTACTTCAAATTTAGAACATTAAAATACCCTAGATTTAAAGATCAAGGTTGCATACTCTCATACACATTAAGCTAAACATTAACAGACATTATTATGTGTTTCCAGAATAATTAAAAAAGGCTAGACAACACAACCTAGCTCTAAAGCAGTAACACCGCCTGGCACTAAATGCTGCCAAGTCACACCTCTGCTATAAATACATCGCTTGGCTGGCAAGGTTATCAATCTTGCTCAACATCATGCCAAGTCACACCACTTTGAAAACATGGAAACAACATAATTTAAACAAATATACAACTATAAACAAATATGGTTTTATATAACACATATAAAAACATTTTATAACAATATTAAATGACAGATATATTTATCAAAAACTAGGAAAAAAAATATTAAAATAACAAATAAAGTTATACATACAAAATGTGCTCACAACCTACAAACAGTAAGTTTTCGAAATGAAAACCTAAAGACTATAAATTAAGAACATTAGAAATTGTAACATTATTTAAGTAACACTTTTCACCTACCATACCTTGAATGAGATGTTTATCAATTTTAAAAAACAAACTATTAAATGCTCTAGTTCTTGAACATGCAGCATATAGTTGACCATGAGAGAAACACAGTTTTTTGAGACATACCCCAACTCTATCAAATGTTTGACCTTGACTTTTATTAATTGTCATTGAATAAGCCAATCTGACAGGAAACTGACAACGTTTCAGAACAAAAGGTAAATTAGAATCTGATGGAGCCATCTGAATTCGAGAAACAAAAACCTGTTTACCACCAGAAACACCTGTCAAAACCTCTTATCAATATAACTACTTTGAAGAGCACAAACTTTCATTCGAGTACTATTGCATAACCAAGCTTTGAGATCTAAATTTCTAAGTAGCATAAATACACAACCAATTTTCAATTTCAAACAACGAGGTGGCATACCTCAAGGAGTTAAGCTGTTCAAAAACTCAACAGGAAAGTTATTTCTTTCATTAAGGTCATCAGTATCAACTTGATCAGCACTTAAATAAATTTTGACCTCACCTGGCAGACATTCAAGCACTTCTTCATTGATTGATAATGAATCAACATTAGTTGGTGTTAAAATCACGTGTTTAATCATTTTGATCAGCATCTCCAAAAATCTTTTCAACAATCGATTCATTTTCTCTAAGAATGCACTGATTTGTTATTTCAATGCATCCTTTAAAAGGATCCTCCTCTTTGACAGGTATTATTTCATTCTCAAGTTTTAGTAGCCATTGGGAAAATTCACCTTCCCCATCTTGTACTCCCACATTTTTAGTTAATGCAAACTTCTGCACCCATTGCCAATGCAAAAAACATTTTATACACAATTCTACTATTTCAGCTGGTTGTCCTCTTTTCACAACAGGAAGAATTTGCCTAAAGTCACCACCAAAAAGAATGATTTTTCCTCTGAACGGAAAGTTGTTGTTGCAAATATCTTTTAACAACCTATCAATTGCATTAAGGCATGTTTAGGTATCATGGATGTTTCATCAAGCAAAAACAAACTAACTTGTCTTAAAAAATGCCCGTGTATAGAGTTAGGAGTTACATTTCATGTGCTATTATCCAATATTGGAACAGGAATTTTAATAAGCCATGCAATGTAGATCCATTTGTAAAAAGAGTTGCTGCTATGCCAGTCCATGCAGCTGTAGCAGATTTAAAGCCTCTACTTATGGTTTCAGCAATTAAATAATTGTAAGTAAAGGTTTTTCCACTACCAGCTCTCCATCCATGAAAAACAATCTAGAATGTTGATTTTCTACACTTGGTTGCTCATTCAGTGCAGCAAGGATAGCATTACATACATTTAACTGATTGACATTAAGCAGCAGTCTCATGCGATTGGCTTTGTCGATAGATTGTTGAACATTTTCATCAAAATTTTCTAGATTTAAGCCTATAAACTCATCAATAACAGGCAGATTGTAATCAGCCAGCATTTTACCACTTTGATTGATAATCTTTTCAATTTGATGAAGAGTAACTTGTTCAGCTATTAGAAGTGGGACTGAGCAGTGAATGAAATCTTCCATCATAAAAGCTTTGTATGCATTCCAGAGATGTAAAGGATTTTCAGGTTCACAAAAGGTCAAAATAATTGAAAACAACTGTCTAATTTGCTTTGGCATATGTGTTAAAACTGCCTCAGAAAGAGCATTATGCCATTCAGTGTCATCTTGCAACAAACCTTTCAAAACACATGCTTCATAAAACGTTTCAAGTACTATACTATTAACAGTACGCACATCCTCTCAAGATGTTGCTCCCTTTGCTTGCAAAAGTAACAGTCTAAGAAAAAACAATTCTCCAGTTGGATCAACTTTATACATTCTTACTATCACCTTATTACCACCCCTTTGTCTAACCTTCCATTTACAATGTTTATCACTAAATATAAAGTGATAAGGAATGTCTACATAAGAATAGCAATGTGCTCTTTCATTTTCAGTGTTTAACTTAAATCATGCCGCTAGGTGCGTATCACATTGAGCTGCATGATCTAAAGCCATTCTGCTCCTTCTCTAAAATACACTAATTGATTTTCAGGTAGATGTTTACAAAGTCACAGCACTTTGAAAACATGGAAACAATATAATATAAACATATGTACCAACCATAAGCACAATAAATGTGTTTAAATATGTATCTAAGGTAAAATATATACCTTATATACATATTTAAACACACTTTTAAAACAATTATGTAACACATATTAACACATACACAAACAATAAAAAAACACTTTACATTATTATAAAAACACATTGATAAAACAACTATAAAGCACTTATTACCACATACACATACATATCAAAAAAGCATATATGCAAACGATAAACGTGTGCAAACAAAAATTTTAAAAATGACGCAAGAAAATGTAAAAAGATACAAAATATACATTTACAAACAATACTCTTTACCTTCTTTTTTTTTCATAAGAACTTTAATCCTCATAACAAAATTTAACCTTTACATACAATAACATGTGACATGCCATGTCAGTGTTGGCACAAAATTTTAATTTATTTTTCTAAATTTTCTAAAAAAGAACAAATATAGTTAATAGCATCACAGAAATTTTAAAGTAGTAATAACCATTTTATGGAAATAGCATTAGTATAACTTTAAATAACATCTATACCCCTATTTTCCTTCTAAAAAATAATATAACAAAAATAAAACTGCTAAAAGAAAAACTAAAACAAACAAAATATAAACGATTTAAAAATTAAAATCCTTTCTACTTTAAATCCTTTCTACTTTTTCTAATAAAAATTCAAACCCTTTCTACTTTATCTAATAGAAATATTTTATGAGTAAACTACTTGCATACTAAATCATAATGAAACAGACTTATTGTAATGGACTATGAAAAAAAAAAAAAAAATAGTCATCAAAAATCACCTGAAATTAGGAATTAGATGATAAACTAGCTGTTACCAAAAACAATAACAAAAATATACAAAATGTAAATGTAAACAACAACAA
The DNA here is from genome assembly GCF_058129835.1 of Hydra viridissima. NCBI lineage: Eukaryota > Metazoa > Cnidaria > Hydrozoa > Anthoathecata > Hydridae > Hydra > Hydra viridissima. Next base: position 7,785,875 of record NW_028324303.1, read on the forward strand.
AAATAAAAGGAGTAGTAAGGATAACAAGAATTATAAAAATAATGATAATAATAAAACAATAAAAAACAAATATAAAAAACTTAATAACAAAAAGAGTAAAAAAAATGATAACAAGGATAGTAACAATAAGAATAATAATGATAATGAGAAATAAAAAATAATGAAATGAATATTAACAAAAATAATGATGAAAATATAAATAGTAATTGTAATAATGAAAGTAAGAAAAACAAAAATAACAGGAATAATGATAACGCAAATAATGATGATATATAAAATAACAACTATAACAATAATTATTATAATAACCATAAAAAGAAAAATAACAATTAAAAAATATACAACAAAAAAAAGAGGAACAAAAATAACAATAAGTATATTAACAGTAAGAGGAATATAAACAAAAGGACAAATAAAAAGAATAACAGTAAGAACATATTTAATAAAAACAAAATAAAATTAAAAATAATTGTAACAAAAAAGAAACATAATCATAACAATAATAATCATAATAACAACAAAAAGAAAATATGTTACAAAATATGACAAAAAAAATGAGGAAGAATAATAATAAGTATAATAACAATAATGAGAATTATAAGAAGAAGAACAATAAAAAAGAATAACAATATGAAGAGCAAATTTAGTTAAAAAAAAAAATGATATGAAGAAAAAAAAAAGCAACAATAAAAGTGATAATTATAAGTGCAATAATAACAAAAACAAAAAGAAAACTTAACTATAATTACAATTTTAAAAAAATGAAGAATAAAGACAATATAAAATCACTATTAATAAAAATAACAATAATAATAAAAGGAATAGTATTACAAATAACAATACAATAACAAAAATAATAAAAATTACAACTGTAAAAACATGAATATTAACAAAAATGATAAGAAGAAAAATAATAATAATAATAGGAATAGCTTAAATGAAAATATAAATATAAGTAATGAAATAAAAGAAAAGAAAATTAATTATAACAACGAATAATGAGAAAAATTTTAAAAATAGAAAAACAGAATAATAATAACAATAAGAATAAAAATAACAATAAGAACAAGTATAACATTGACAAAAATAAGAATAAGAACAAAAATAAGAATATTAATAAGAATAACAAAAAACAATAATAATAAAAATATACATCATGTATAAAAAAGTAACAATAATAATAAAAAAATAAGGAAATACAAAAACATTACAACAATAAAAATAAGAAAAATAATTGTCAGCATACTGTGTTTTTACAATGAACTTTAAATGTTAGAGTTTTTATTTAATTCTCAAACTTTTAATTATCTTGTTTTTGTGAGCAATAGCCTCATTGAGACGTTTAAATCTTGCCCTTAGTTTAACACTTTCCCTTAACACCTTCACATCCTCTCTATGCTTTCATATTTTGGTAGTAATATCATTTGCCAAAATACTAAACTGTCATTTTACGACTTTTGCTCTAGGAGACAGCTGGTCAGCTCTTAGTCTGAATAGTGGTCTTGAATCAGATAAAGATAAAACACTTATATGTTTAGGAGATGCATTAACTGACAAAGATGAAATAGTGTTACTTGAATTTGTGGTTGACTGAAATGAATGTGTTGCTGAAAATACTGTTATTTGACACAAGAAAGGCTCATTGTAAAAGTCAATAAAATGTTTAGAACCTCTTAAAAAACTGCAAGCCCATATTTTGATTCTCTAACAAGAAGTTTAATATGACTTTTATAAATCTTGAAGCCATAAAGCTTATTGAGTTGTGTGATTCATCATTGCTAATGAATATAAACAGTATATGTCCATTTCTACAGTCTATGTATTTTTGTGAAGGCAATGTAAAGTTTGATGCTAGATATTTTTTTACTGCACCACAAAACACACAGATATTCTTTTGGGCCCCATGATACCTCAAAACGCTAAATGCAATTATTTTTAAAATGAATTTAAAAATTTATAAGAGAATGTTGTTTGCTTTAATTTCCTTTTTTTAAAAAATAATTCACTTACTTATTTCTGTTTCAAACATATACACATGAATCGCTTGATAAGATGAAAAAAGTGCACACAAATATTATTTGATAATAATTATAAGCAACTTTGTCATAACATAAATATTATTTACATGCTAAACTTTTCTTTTTTTTTAAAAAAAAAATGACCACATGATGCATCATATAATTCGTACCATCTGATACCTCATTCACTCATAACAATTATAAAAATTTTTCATAATAAATTATCAATAAATTAAAAAAAAAAACTAAACTGTTAAATGATAGCATACTATTATTAAAATAATACATTATTTTTTTAGAATGTTAAGAAATAGCAATAAAGTAGATTTTATTATGATAGTTATAATTATGATGAAAAACACTCAAACTTGAATAAAAAAATTTACAAAAAAAATGCAAGCTCAATTTAAAAATGTTAACAAAGTAACTTTAAAATGTCTATTGGCAAGAAATATCTGTTGGAATTTTTAATCCACCACAATCCAAACAAAAAAAACAAAACAACAACAACTATATTTAAAGATAATTAATAATTACAACATTGAATAACAAAAAAAGATTCTAAAACACAATAAAAAAAAAACAAATAACAGTAACACTAATACAAAGAATTTAAAAAGCTTACAAAAGCAATAAACAAGAAATGTAACAAACATAACCACATCAGCTTAAAAGTATAACAAAGATAATAAACAACAACAATAATTAAAAATATTACGAAGTAAAATAGAAACCTTAACTAATACCAACAGCAACAAAAGCCCTGTAACAACAAAAAAAAAAGCATAGTAACTGTATATATGAAAAGAAAAAAAAAAAAAAAAATTTTAACAACTGAAACAGATGAAAAAAATAATACAGAAGAACAAGTAAAATTAACAAAAAAAAAAATTAGAGCTTGATAAAAGTATTAACAACAGTAAGTGATAAATAATAAAATTAAAATAAACTTTAAGACATAAAAATAATGACAATATTAAAAGAATGTTGTGGATCTTGCGTCCATAGAATGAAATTAAATTTATCCTTCTGGCCTTATATCTCCTGATGATAAAAAATATGCAAAATGAGCATATAACTATGTTTGATGTATAAATTTTATCTCCAATTTTTTTTTTGTCCCATAAATGAAATATGTTGCAAAATTGCTTCTTTTTTATTGTCCATTTTCAAGGAACTTAAAAGTCAAGTATCTTATCAAACTTAGACCAGGTGTCAACAGTTATCAATAGATTGATTGTTAAAATAGAAACATTACGCTTAATTCCATTATGAAATGTTTCTAAGCTAAGATTTTTTAAACTCATCATATAATGTATTTCTAATGCCACTTAAAGATATTATGGTAGTTCTTTGAGTTGGAACAGCAGTTGGAATTTGAGACAAAAGTTACTCCCAGCCAAACAGATGGAGCAACTTTTTGATCAATGATTTCCTCCACGTACTGTAAATGTTTCAAAACATGGAGGCCAGTGTAACTCACAGATAACAGTATTATTGGTAACAACTAAATTAGAGATTGGAATGGCTTTTATCCATCTTTCACGCTCAACGTTATCACTTGGAAATTGATGCACTGATACTTTACTAGTTTCACTCAATATATATATATATATATATATATATATATATATATATATATATATATATATATATATATATATATATATATAGCTATTTCAAGTTGTATTATTTTCAAATACAATATCTCCTGTTCGTATAAGAGTGCTCAATATTTTGTATAAATAGAGCAATATATATATATATATATATATATATATATATATATATATATATATATATATATATATATATATATATATATATAAAACGAAGAAACAACAACTATCTATCGATAGATTTTTTGATTTGTATTTAATGGCTGATGATTGCCGCTAGGCATGAAACTTTAAGTACCATACATAGTTGTTGTTTCTTCGTTTTATATATATATATATATGTATATATATATATATATATATATATATATATATATATATATATATATATATATATATATATATATATATATATATATATATATTCATTTTGATAATTATTGTGACAAGCACACCGACAACATTTTTTTGGCACGGTATAAAAACTTTATCTAAAATTAAAAAATATCTATTATTTGCTTTAAATGAATTCTAAAACTCCACGCTTAAATTATGCAAGTTTGTTTTCATTACATCATGTAAGAATAATTCACAATATATCATAAACAACATTGGATTTTCTTTTAAAAACAAATCTAAACAAATAATTCTCTACAACCGTAAAAAAATAGGCCTGCACAAAAAATTCCGGTTGCACGACGAATAGACCTTTAGTAAGAGAGGTGAGAGGGAGCGAGAGGGGTAGAGAGAGGTGGTTAAATAATTCCATGATAAAACCCCCTCCCCTTTGGTCACGTGAATGTCAAAAATTCCTAGGTTTGTGCGGATCCAGCGTCTATAGAATGAAATTGGTACATTCACGTGGGCCGTTTCCTAGTGTATTATTGGTTAAGGCAAAAAATAAGCTTAGAAGTTCGCCTCTGCCACAAATGCCTATTCTCCAACTATAGTTCTGCCCTAATGAGCTACTTATGGGAAATACACCTACGTTAGCAGGCTTTGAAAATACACATAAAAAGGGCTTCTGTGATACAAGTTTCAAAATCTGCAAATACCAGGAGTAAACTGAGTAAGTTTTGTTTTTTATTCTTTGAGTTTTTGTTTGGCTGTTTTACAGAGTTGGGCGCTACTCGACTTTCGCACCCCCCTTTTTTTATGATTGATTCTGATAGAGAATTTTATGCTGATTAAGAATCGTATAAAAACATAGGTCTCAAAATCAACGGAAAGTGCTCTAATCTGAAGTTGAAAGTACAAAAATATACGAAAAATCCCTAATATTCGCCATCTTGAAAAGTGACTTTTTTTGTTTTAAAAGTTATCATTTTAAAGTACCAGCTACCTGGTTTTTACTATAAAAAAGTGTCTTTTGACGCGATGCTCTTTCGAGTGTAATTAGACAGACAGGCGACGTATAAAACATGTTACTCTTGTGAAACATATAATTCCTTCTTGTGAATTTTAGTTTTATAACAGAACTTTAAACTATTTTTTCAGAAAAAATTGTTTCCTAATATATAAAGCACAAAGTTTGTGTGTACTTTATACAAATCTAGTTTTGATCCGAATCACAGCAAATTTTGTACAGACCCCTCATTTTACCTGGAAAAGATCATAGGCTGCTTTTCGTCTCAGAACTTTGACCCTAGGGGATACTTTATTTACTAGGATTCCCCTAATTTGCTACACTAGATACCCCTAGGAAGCAAAGTCTCACAAAGTTATCTGTAGCAAAAATTGTAATTGTGACTTTTCTATAATATCTTTTTAAGTATATTTTGGAGATTTTCATTTTTATCCCGGGGAGCGCCGGATACTAACCAGCTAAATACTATTTAAAAAGGTAATTGAAAAGAACTTTTATCAAATAGTAAAAATGGGATTCCTAAATATTCTTTGCAAAAATGTTTTTAATTAATTTGTGTGGCTATGAAAATAGCCGTTTTGGAAATACAAGATCCTCGGCATGAACTATAAATGTATGTTACGTTCGAAGCACACAAAAAGCTATAAATGGTAGCCGTCAAACAGGATATGCTGTAACAACCTGATCCCAAAAGTGAAAAAACCGATGTTCGGGAAACCTCTGCATCCACATAAATTCGGATAAATAATCAGCAACCATTTCGCGGTTAGTTGGCCCCATCATTGATTTAAACTTAGATTTGGCTCGACACCACATAGCTTCCACGTGATTTGTCGTCACGCCTGTCTGCGGATCTACAAAATTGAGGGTATGGTTAACGGTCCCATGTAAATATGCAGGAGCTTGCATATCATTATATGCTCTCCACATGTCACTCCAGACAATAGAACCAGGAAGTATCCATTGATGTATGATTGGAATCAATGTTGCAGCATCGCGATTTTGGACAGGAACTAAAAAGCCTTTCTTTGTTGCAGGTTCATATCCACCAAATATCCACTGCTGCGGGATTATTCTACCAACTTGATATTTTCTTCGACAGAAAACAGATTCATCTACTTCAACAATACACCCTGGACCGCCAATTGGATCAGGGTTATTGAGAAAATATGAGACGCAAATATCTCTGCAAAATTGATTCCAATCAACAATGGTGTCATCGCTTCCAATATTTAGTTCTTGCCTTATATCGCTTATTGATAATCCCCGACTCTTAGCCGCACTTCTACTCCAAACGTATGTTAAGCCTAATACTTGCCACAAGTGTAGATGGGATTTCTCAAAGAAGCTCCCTTTTCTTATACTGAAGGGTCTTTTGCAGCGCTTAACTGGACATCTCCAAATGACTTGATCGATTGATCTATTATGTACTTGTTGTGTGCAGGGCACGTTACATACACTTCAATTCATCCTTTCAGCGAGTAAACCATAAGTTCTGCACCAACGAATTGTAGCTTCTAAATTGTATTTGAATTTTGCTCCTATTTCTGTTAAGGAAAGAGAGTCAAAATCGTTTACTGTTGGTCTTCGAAGGGCCATGATATTTATGTAAATGAATTTACAAGAAATCTATTTATGAAACATTCCTTTTTATACAACAGGCACGATGAAAATAAATTTTTACGGGGGGTTTAACTAAAAGTATGAGAAGAAAAAGTCAACAGTTTTAAATATAAATATTTTTAATATAAACAATTTTATACTATCAAACTTATTTCAGTATATAATCAATAAAAGAATTTTACAACTTCTTTGATAAATATTTCAAAAGATATTTTAGACAACAAAGTAATAATCCCAGTTAAAGCAAATTTGCGTGACAATTTAAACTTGAATAAATTCTCAAAACGTTCCATAATTGGAAATCTTTGTTATAAAGTATAAAAACCAGGTAGCTGGTACTTTAAAATGATAACTTTTAAAACAAAAAAAGTCACTTTTCAAGATGGCGAATATTAGGGATTTTTCGTATATTTTTGTACTTTCAACTTCAGATTAGAGCACTTTCCGTTGATTTTGAGACCTATGTTTTTATACGATTCTTAATCAGCATAAAATTCTCTATCAGAATCAATCATAAAAAAAGGGGGGTGCGAAAGTCGAGTAGCGCCCAGAGTTGCTTTAGCTAGCTTGAATGACCGGGGTACAAAATCTGTCTGACGTGCTAGTATTTCTTTACAAAGTTTATGTTGTTTATGGTTTATCGATTTTCTCACGGTGTTTGTGTTTACTTTATGAAAATGATTCGGTAATGCTGTGCAGCCTATTTAATAAAAGAGTAAAAATTTTTAAAAGTAATAATTAAGGATGCCTTCTGCAAGTCTAGAGCTTTCACCATCTTCCTCCCCGGCATTTAGACATAATAGTTTTTTTTAAGTTTTTTTTCTTTTTTTTTTTTTCTTATGTTTTCTATGTTTCTATGTTGTCTTTCTATTCTGTTTTTCAGGCAGAGTTTTTGCTGTTGTTGCTAATGTTAGTTAAGATTTCTAATATATTTTGCAATATTTGTAATTATTCTTGTTGTTTATTATCTTTGTTATACTTTAAAGTTAATGTGGTTGTATCATTAAATTCCTTTGATCACATTTCATTTTTGTAATTGATTTTTATATTTTATTGTTACACTTTCCTTACACTTTTTAAATTCTTTGTATTAAAGTTGTTGTTATTAGTTGTTTTTATTGTGTTTTAGAATACTTTTATGTTATTCAATGTTGTAATCATTGATTATCTTTAACCCTTTAGCGCCCACCAGGGCTTAAAATTTTCAAAAAATTCCAAAAACTTCAAAAAGAAATTGTTTTAGGGCCTAGATTTTGAATTAAAAAATAAAATTTTAAAATTTCACTAACAAACCCAATTTTGTCATTGTAGCATATCTGCTGCAATGGGATTTCGAGGGAAAAAATAACAAAAGCTTTCTTAAGAAAAAAAAATTTTGTATTTAAGTATATAAAGAAATATTAAAGAAATTTGAAAATTGAAACTTTGCTATTGATTTCATTTTACAAAGTCTCTTCTTATTAAATAAAAAACATGTAAAGAAATATATCTTATAAGACAGTTTACAATCATTTATACTATAAATATAAACAAATTTTAAATGCCATTAATGGTAGTCATGATAACAATTTCTGTCTTTATTTAAGCATAACCAAACATTGCACTTTTTGCAACGAATATAAGAAAAACCAGTTTTGCATTTCTTACACCGCTGCCGTTTGTCACTATGAGTTGGTAAGTGGTCAAATCCATCCAGACGGATATCTTTTGTAGGATTACTCTGAACAGCAGCAGCTCTTTTAGTTGGTATAGGTATTGCATCAAGAGATGCTCTTCCAGCTTTTCTTTTTACAACAGTTACCAAGCTAGAAGCTACTGCAGCTTGAAAATTTTTTAGAGGCATGAATTTCTTACTGGGGCAAATAAATTTTAAGTCCCGACGATACAAAAACCAGGCATTTGATAACGCAATAAGAAGGGTATGTGCCCATATATATATATGTATATACCATCTATGGCATTTTAAATTTGGTTTGTAGAATGAGCACATCATATCCAGTTTGTCAACTCCACCCATATTTTTATTATAAAACTGGACTATGTATGGTTGCTTTACCATAATATATTTCCGGGTTTTTCTATCATAACGCCTTACTGAGTTGATTGGTTCAATACTAGCAAAAGATGAAATTAAAGTAACTGCCTTGTTATCTATCCAAGAAACAGCTATGTTATTAGATTTGATGTCAGTACGATAGTCAAACGATCCACGCCCTTGATTTTTCAATTCTTTTTCAGAAGTGAATGGGCATTTGTTAAGGTGCTTAAGGCAAGCTGTTCCAACATACCATATTCTACGCTTTTTTAGCTCATCTAGCAAAGGCAATGAAGAAAAGTAATTGTCAGCAAATATTTTAAAATTATGATTTTCTGGCAAAGTTGAGGTCATTTTAATTACAACAGATGCCCCGACACCATGAGGAGAAACTTCATCTTTCTTTTTTATTTCTTTTCCTTGATATAAATCAAAGTCATACAAATACCCGCTGATACCACATCTACCCCAAAGTTTGAACCCCCATTTATTGGGTTTTTTTGGAAGGTATTGCTTCAAAAATGACCTTCCTTTGAAGGCAACCATTATCTCATCAATTGATTGATTTTCCTCAGGAGAAACTTTTAAGAAATTTTCTCGCAGTTTTTCCAACCAAGGTCTTAATTTCCAAGCCCTATCATTTTTCTTTACTTCATCTGTCACCTTTGAATTGTCAACAAAGTGTAGATAGCGGAGGATAGAAAGAAATCTATTCCTTGATAATATTGAACTTACTCCATCATAATTCATGAAGGTTTCCCAATAAGATCTCACAGATGGTAGTTTTACAAGACCCATACGAAAAAAAACACCAATAAAAGACTCTATTTCATTCGATGTGACAGAAATGTTTGTACCTGATGACTGGCAACTATATAAACTAGATTGTTCAGCAATAATGTCTATAAGATTGTCATCAACAAACATTTTAAAATATTTGTATGGAGTGGTAGTTTCATCCGGAATAGGTTTAATAGGTACCTCTCGAAAAGTAATATCACCAATCAAATCATTATCTAGTGGAACCTTTTTCCAAAGTGGTAAACTTGCTTTTTTTTGTTTTTTGTTGTTGATTATTTTGGATTGTTTTGAGAGTAGGACTGAAAAGTTGGAATGGAGCATATCATCACCTGTACTGCTTTCTTGGGTAAGAGACTCCGATATTGGAAAAATAATGTTGTCATTGTTGTCATCATGCACAACCTTAGTATTGCTTACAACTGCAGTTGAAACATCAGGTTCAAATTCAGAGTCTGACTCACTAAGATCCTCAAAATCACTTTCACCATCAAGAATAAATGCTAGAGCATCTTCAATATTTAACTTTTTATTTTTATTCATCTTAAGAAAAACAATATATGTGCATATATATATATATATATATATATATATATATATATATATATATATATATATATATATATATATATATATATATATATATATATATATATATATATATATATATATATATTGGTAACAATGTATACTTAAAAAGCCCATTGTAGCATATATGATACATGTAAATTCAGATAGGATTTTGTGATAGTTTCAAAAAGAGAAAACTCTCTTAAATACTTCTAAAACTTACATGTGTTATTAATTTACAATAAAATAAACAAATAAGCTTTAATATTCATAAAAAAAATAGGAAAAACATTCTTTGAAAATACCTTGTCTGACAACAATCATCCGATTTTTAAAAAGGCGATTTTGATGTGTTTTTAAGTCTTGATTATTCAATTATTATGACCTTGCTAAATCGGATCAACAAAAATATGTTGTAAATATGCTACTAAAGGTGTTTTTGAGATCACTGTGTTGACAGGATGCAGGGGCGTCGCCTTGGAGGGGGTAGGGGGGGAGTCTCCCCCTCCCGGAATCTAAAAAAGAGAAAAGTTGGGAATTTCCTTGCCGAGAGTTGGGACAGTTGGGAAATCGGTGATAAAATCAAAAAATATTTTCTAGTTAAATAAAATTAAAATGTTTGCAAAAATCCATCAAAGATCTAATTCTTTTTTGACTTGGACAAGTAAACTTTACGTTTATTAAACGACTTATGGCTGTTTTCCACAAGACGAAATAAATTGTGGAGTCATAAAGAAAAGCCCTTTTGATTTCCACGTTGTTTTTTTTTTCGCGCTACTTTTTTTTTGTTATCAACAATAAAAATGGCAGCTGAAAGTTTATTCTGTATGTTTGACTAAAAGCAGTTATTCTTTTTTTTTTCATACTTTCTACTTTGAAATGTGAATATTTGTTTCCATGAATTGATTTCAACATTTGTCTTATTTAATGTTTATAAAAGTTATCACACTTATTAAGAGTGATAACTTTTATAAACATTAAATCAGTTAAAAATTACGGTAAATTATAGTATCTGCATTTGTTTTCCAGCACTAACTATGAAAAGCAAAAGATATAAATTACAATGTTGCGTATGCAAAGCAGTATTTAATAACGACTATAAAACCAGTCATGAAAGATCCGTTCATGGTGGTAGAAAAGTTCATATACAAACAGTGGGAGCCCCAGAGAATCCTTTTCTAGCCTCCTTAGCTTCAAAAAAACGAAAAATGGTACATCAGAATGCTGGTGATGATGTCGAAGTGGATGATGAAATACAAAGTAGTGAACATACAAAGTTAGACTTGATAATAATTGAAACATCAACATCTTCTGATAAAAAATTTGAAGAGGATGCAAGTTCAAAAATTCAAGATAATGATGCAAAAGGGGAAAACTCGGGTTATGTTGTAGTCCAGGAACAAGCAGAGAAACTTACAGAACTAAATTCTAAATCAGATCATTTAAACCAGTTTCCTGACCGAGATGAAAAGGACGACATGAATATTATTAACTTGGATACTTCTGAAGTAAGCAGTGAAACAACAAGTTGGACTTTGCTCATGGGGAATTTGGGTGTTTTAATAGATAATCTTAAAGATTGTAATGACATTTATAAAAAATACTGTAAAGAAGAATTAGTAAATGAAAAATTCGCTGCGATTGAAATTGTAAATGCAACAAGTTCTGTGGTGGAAATGTCAAAAAATGTTTTGAAAATGGGAAATGCTTTTTTAAGAAAACTCGATATCAAAGCTCAAAGTATTATAATTGACAAATCAGATTCATCAGCATTGATAATCCATGACCCAGGATTACGTCCACATACAATTACGGATAATCAAAAATTGTATTTAATCCAGTTAGGACCACACCAACCAAAACTTGCTAGTTTCCCAAGTGACAGTAAAAATAGATTTAATCCCCAGTGGTACAAAGAGTTTGAACATTTAGAATACAGTACCCAGAAGGATGCCACATTTTGTTTTGTCTGCCGGCTTTTCCCTAAGGTATTTGGAAAGAAGGGAAAAACTGAAGATGCTTGGATAAATGTTGGGGTAAGATCTTGGTCCAAGATGAAAAGCTATGGGAAAGAAAAACTTGGAAAGCTTCAGGCACACTTTACCTCTCAAGCACATAAAGTTGCATTAAGTGAATACTGTCACTTTCTTATGAAAAAAGGTCATATAGATCACCTTATTGATAAATCCAATAGACTTGCTCTTATAGAAGAGCAAAAAATAGAGGTACAGAATAGAAAAACTGTTGAAATTCTTATTGATACATGCAAGACTTTAGGAAGCCAAGGGCTAGCGTTTAGGGAATTGGACAGTGCTAATCAAGGTAACTTTGTTGCAGTAGTGAATCTTATCTCTTGCCACAATCCCACACTAAAAGCCTGGATTGAAGATAGAGCCCTTCGTCCATATAGAGTTACATACACAAGTCCATCGTCTCAAAATGAAATGATTAGTTTAATTGCAACTGAATTAAAAGGAAAGATCATAGAAGAAATTAATAGCTCCAATTTTTTTTCCGTGATGGCCGACACTACTCCCGACATAAGGACATAATGAGTATAGTTGTGAGAACAGCCAGTGAAAACGGTGAGATTCGGGAAAGGCTTTTGAAATCCGTTGAATGCACTGATAAGACTGGAAAAGGGATGGCTGAGCTAATTTTATCTTCTTTACATAAAGAAGGCATTGACACATCAAAGATGGCTTTTCAGTCGTATGATTACGCGAGTTCAATGTCTGGACAATTTAAAGGAGTACAAAAGTATATAACAGAAGAAGTTGGCCATAATGTACCCTACATACCTTGTCAAGACCACAGAACAAACACTGCTCTTGAACATGCATGCAATGCATGTTCAAGAGCAGTGTTTGAAAGTTGGTTATGTCATAAAATCAAGATAATAACAAGTGATTAAAAATCGATTGAAAAAAAAAAAAAATCGATTAAAAAAAAAAAAAAAAAATCGATTGAATTCATGCATGTTAATACTTTAATACGAGAATTGTTTAATGTCCTCGAACAGTTGCATGTTTTCTTCACGTCAAGCACAAAAAGATTTAGTCATTTAAAAGAAAAACTGGAAGACATTGACAGTGCACTACAGTTTGTAAACCTGTCTAGAACAAGATGGACCGCACGAGCAAAATCTGTTAAGGCTTTAAATCAGTGTTTAGAGAAGGTTGTTGATCTTCTTCAGAGCATCTCAAATAATAAGATTTTTGATACTAACACAAGAACTAAGGCAATGGGACTTCTGAAAAAAGTAACAACTTTTGATTTCATTATTACTCTTTTCTTCATGAAGAATATCATTGAGAAGATAAAAATATTAACAGAAATCTTAGAAAGTCCAAACTTCAATGTTATCGACAGTATAAATGTAATTGAAAGTACTGCCAAGAACATACAAAATATCAGTAACGATACAGATGCTATGAATAATTTGATTGAAAGTGCAGTAATATTTTCTAGGAAATTACACATTGATGCAGAAAATGATTACGAACGACACCATAGATTAATAGCAATGGAGATGAAAGCTTTTTACCGGAAAGAATTCAAAGAGGTCATAGACTCTCCAGCCATGGGTTTAACAGAAAACTCGGCAGCATTAAAGGAAATATTTGCCCCTATCACCAAAATTTTTAGTTTTCCTTTAAATAAGGATAATTTGAGTATTGAAAACTTAACAAAAGCAAACAAACTTTTTCCTCCTGGATACAAGGACCATATTCCAGACGTTCATGTGCTGAAAAGCCAGATGGAAATTTTGATAGATATCTGTTTAGAAGAAGGTCATGAAGATTTTCAGTCATCAAGAACACCAGCTAAGACGCTGCAAGACATTTTGTACCATGTTGTGAAGTTAAAGGATATACTGAAACAAGCCCATAAACTATGCATTTTTGTAATCACAGCTGCTTATGGTGTAGCATCAAATGAGCGTTCATTCAGTCAACTCAAGATTGTAAAATCACATCTGAGAACAACAATGAGTGACGAGAGATTGGATAGCCTCATGCTACTAAAGTGCGAAAAAGAACTTTGTAAAGGAGTTAACCCCGAACATCTTGTTAAACGATGGGTTCAATTGAAGAAACGTCATATTAAAATCAAACAGTAGACAAAAAATGATAGTGATGATAAAATATTGTGCGTATAAGTTTTGAAATAAAATAATATTTTCCATATTCCTTTGTACTAATTCATTTCCGTAAAATTTTAAACTGCTATATATGCTGCCAAAATGGTTTGTAAAGTTTATTGGATTTGTAAATTGTAACATTTTTTTGGACTGATACAGTTTCACTATGAATGGGTAAAACCTTTAGACGTTTTTTGAATTGAATATTTTGTATAAATGTAAAGGAAGCTATGTTTTGTTAAAAGAAGTCAATAAATACTGATAATTGGCAATTCATGAAAGTGAGTGCAATGTAGTATAACAATCAGTAGATTTTGTAAATAGGACAAAAATTGATTTTTTGAATTCTTAAATTATAAAAAAAAGTTGTGAAAACTATGTTAAGCAGTTGGGAAAAATAAGGTCTCTCCCCCCCCCCCCTGGAATTTTCTCACGCAACGCCACTGACAGGATGGCCATAAAAGGTTTCTGAAGTTATGTAGCAGATCTGCTACACGGGGCGCTAAAGGGTTAAACAGTTGTTGTTCCTTTTTTGTTTTTCTTTTTTATACGTTTGAATTTTTCTTACTTACTAAAAGTGCTCATGTATTTTTCCAGATGCTGTAAAGATTTCCATGATCAAAAGAGTTTTTATTGCATTTCGAGCATTAGTTCAGCTAAAGAATACACGACTTCAAAAAGAATGTGTGAATATGAACTGTATTTGAATGCATGACGTTGAAGAGTTTAATACGAATGTGGTTTGAATTAGTAGACACTTCTAACATTTTAGCCATATATACAGACAGTTCCGCGTCAAACCTATTATCTACAAATAATGAATAGCTATAATAGTAAATTTATGTATTGTGGGTATAAACTATTTCTATTTTACATATATACACTGCAGGCCAAAAGTTTCCGAACACTTGGATTTTTTTAAAATTTTTTAATTCAAACACCCATAATTATTTCAATAAAATTCAAATATCATATTTATTTTTTAAAAGATACATATAGTTACTATTTAAGAAAAAAAAAAGCCAAAAAATGAAATAAAAAAAATACTAAGAACACTATTCTTATTACACTGTCTTTTCGTCAAAAAATAACCCACGAGTTTTTATCACTTTTTTTGCGATCCGGATGTTGGGCATTTTTGTCTGACCTTTCTGTCCAATTCTTCCCACAGTAACTCTATTGGGTTCAAATCTGGTGATTGGGCTGGCCAGGTCATGATTTTGAGGGCACCATTATCCTCTTGTTTCTTTATATAATTCTTACATAATTTTGAGGTGTGTTTAGGGTCATTGTCCTGCATAAAAACAAAACCACGACCAATAGTTCTTAAGCCAGAAGGTATAGCATTATTTTCTAGAATTATTTTATATTGTTCTTTTTTCATAATACCCTCAATTTTAACTAGGTCACCTACACCAGCTGAAGAAAATTATCCCCATACCATAACTGACCCACCACCATGCTTGATTGTCGGCACTAAACATTCTGGGATCATTTTTTCTTTTGTTGTTCTTCTGATGTAAATTCTACGCCATTGCCCAAACAGTTCAAATTTGGACTCGTCGGTCCATAGTACTTTTCCCCAGTCTTCTTCTGTCCAATTTTGGTGGTCTATAGCCCATTGTAACCTTTTCTTTTTATTTTCAATCCGTAGCAACGGTTTCCTGACCGCTATACGGCCAGAAAGTCCTGCTTGTCTAAGACGTCGTTTCGTAGTGATTAATGAAATAGATTTTGAACGACTCCTATTGTAGCCTGAAGTTATTTCCGGGGCCGTAAGTCTTCGATTTCTTTTACTCATCAATATTATACTATTATCTTCAGCTTTTGTTGTCTTCCGTGGTCTACCAGATCTTTTTTTGTCTTCAAAAATGCCTGTTTCTTTCCATCGTTTGATGGTATCTTGTACAGTACTTCTGGCAACTTGTACTTTTTTGCAAATTTCACGAACTGAATATTTTTCTTTATGTAATGTAATTATTTCAGAACGTTTTGCAACCGCTAAAGAAGGTTTTTTACCCATATTTTTAATTAAATAGTCGAATTTAAAATTTTTCGAATTTAAAATTTTAAAATTTTTTTGAAGATTTTTTAATGCAACCGTCATTAATACCAAATGAAAACTAAACAAAACTAAATATTCTTAATCATTTTAGTCGGATATCATTATATTATAAATATTTCCTTCATGTTTCAACAAATAAATAACTTTAACAAGACCAAACTCTTGAGAGTAATGAAACGCTATATATCAAGTTAAAATAAGCAATTAAAAAAACAAACTTATTTATGTAAGTTTGAGGCCGGTAATACCTAATTACTGACCTCAAACTTATATAAACACTTAAAATTAGTAAGTTTAAGTATTATAAATTAATATTATTGATTAATTTAATGATACAGGATAGATTTTAGCTTTTTATATAAAAAATATTAAGTGTCCGGAAACTTTTGGCCTGCAGTGTGTGTGTGTATATATATATATATATATATATATATATATATATATATATATATATATATATGACACGAATAAATATGTGTACTATTATCAACCTAATATATGACAGTATAGCTAGATATTTTAATCTTATAAAAATCAAAAAAACAGTTCGTATAATATAATCCAATGAAAGTACTATAATTAGCATGATAATATTGAAGGACAGTTAATGAATAAATTTTTTATTAAATTTCTTTCCCTAAAATTGAGCAGGTCATAGTTATAAAATAAGATCATAAATAAAATCGGTTAACTTAAGAATTGACAGAGAAGCACAAAGGAAGAATAAAACAGACATCCATAAGATATCTTAAAAAAAACCGACCAACAGTTTCAAGTTTAAAAGGACTATAGAGAGGGTTTTAAAGCCGAAAAAAAGTCAATCATATGAATCTAACACAAATAACAGTGGCCGCATAATTAAAATACAAAGAAAAAACATAAAAAAACAAATTATATCCTCAAGACAACACCAAAGGAACAATAAATCGAAAATTGAAATAACATACAAAACGTCGAAATTTGGGCCAAAAGTGGCCAAAGACATTTTGAAGGCTTTAATCCGACTCCTCTTGGATCCCTTGCCCACATTTTGTTGTATCCTGTCAGGCTGAGCAAAAAAATGGCCAAGGGCATCAAGCAATTCGGTGGTAAGTACCGAATTTTGCGACAAATGCACAGAAATGCTTAGAATTTGCTTGTAATGTCAATTCTGTGATTATTTCGTCATATTGGAGCCTTTCACCGAGATTTCTTGGAGCCTTTGGACATTTCCTGTTGTAACCTATCATGCTGAGCACGAAAATGACAAAGACAATCAACAAAGAGGCTGGCAAGTACCGGATTTGGCGACAAAACCTCGTTTTTGGCTCAATTTCCATACAAAACGTCGAAATTTGGGCCAAATGTGGCCAAATTCGAGGCTTTCACCGACTCCTCTTGGATCCCTTGGCCATATTTTGTTGTATCCTGTCAGGCTGAACAAAAAAATGGCCAAGGGCATCAAGCAATTTGGTGGTAAGTACCGAATTTTGCGACAAATGCACAGAAATGCTTAGAATTTGCTTGTAATGTCAATTCTGTGATTATTTCGTCATATTGGAGCCTTTCACCGAGATTTCTTGGAGCCTTTGGACATTTTCTGTTGTAACCTATCATGCTGAGCACGAAAATGACAAAGACAATCAACAGAGAGGCTGGCAAGTACCGGATTTGGCGACAAAACCCCATTTTTGATTCAATTTCCATACAAAACGTCGAAATTTTGGCCAAATGTGGCCGAATTCAAGGCTTTCACCGACTCCTCTTGGATCCCTTGGCCATATTTTGTTGTGTCCTGTCAGACTGAAAACGAATATGACAAAGACAATCAACAGAGAGGCTGGCAAGTACCGGATTTGGCGACAAAACCCCGTTTTTGGCTCAATTTCCATACAAAACGTCGAAATTTGGGCCAAATGTGGCCAAATTCGAGGCTTTCACCAACTCCTCTTGGATCCCTTGGCCATATTTTGTTGTATCCTGTCAGGCTGAGTAAAAAAATGGCCAAGGGCATCAAGCAATTCAGTGGTAAGTACCGAATTATGCAACAAATACATAGAAATGCTTAGAATTTGCTTGTAATTTCAATTCTGTGATTATTTCGTCAAATTGGAGCCTTTCACCGAGATTTCATGGAGCCTTTGGACATTTTCTGTTGTAACCTATCATGCTGAGCACGAAAATGACAAAGACAATCAACAGAGAGGCTGGCAAGTACCGGATTTGGCGACAAAACCCCGTTTTTGGCTCAATTTCCATACAAAACGTCGAAATTTGGGCCAAATGTGGCCGAAATCGAGGTTTTCACCAACTCCTCTTGAATCTCTTGGCCATATTTTGTTGTATCCGTTCAGGCTGAGCAAAAAAATGGCCAAGGGCATCAATCAATTTGGTGGTAAGTACCAAATTTTGCAACAAATGCACAGAAATGCTTAGAATTTGCTTGTAATGTCAATTCTGTGATTATTTCGTCAAATTGGAGCCTTTCACCGAGATTTCTAGGAGCCTTTGGACATTTTCTGTTGTAACCTTTCAGGCTGAGCACGAAAATGACAAAGACAATCAACAGAGAGGTTGGCAAGTACCGGAATTTGCGACAAAAGCGCGTTTTTTGGTCAATTTCCTTACAAAACTTCAAACTTTTGGCCAAATGTTGCCAAGTTCGAGACTTTCACCAATTCCTCTGTGATCCCTTGGCCATATTTTGTTGTATCCTGTCAGGCTGAGCAAAAAAATGGCCATGGGCATCAAGGAATTCAGTGATAAGTACAGAAATTGGCGACAAATGCACAGAAATGCTTTCAATTTGCTTGTAATCTCAGTTCTGTGATTATTTCGAGCAATTGTACCCTTTCACCAAGATTTCTTTGAGTCTTTGAACATTTTTTTTATTAGCATTTTCACTGGTTTTTACATTTACTTTTGCGTTTCTTAATTGGCATGAATATGTGAAATTTGTGTATTTTGTGTAATGGGAGATAGTTGTGTTGGTGCTGGGGGGCAAGGGGGTAGGGAATTATAAGATTAAATTGTTCAGTCGAGTCAAGTACGTATTAATAAATTGACGTACATCGCCTTGTTTCATAAAACAGAAATGTGTGTTACGGTGTTGTTTAGATAACAGCGAAACAATTGGTGATAATTGCGAAACCGGTGAGTATTTTAAATGTTTTCGACGTCGGAAAAAGATGGTCTCGACTATCTAATAACAGTATTTTTCTGAGCAGCGATACATAAAATGACAGAAAACTTTTCTATTTATCAAGAAGATTAGGCGCTACTCCACTTTCTCCCCCCCCTAATTTTATGATTGATTCTGATAGAGAATTTTATGCTGATTAAGAATCGTATAAAAACATGGGTCTCAAAATCAACGGAAAGTGCTCTAATCTGATGTTGAAAGTACAAAAATATACCACAAATCGCTAATATTCGCCATCTTGAATTCACTAACTTTACGGTTGATATTGTTTTTAACCGCAAAACATTGCCAGCCTGGTTTTTACTATAAGGAATTTTTTCTGGTTTAATATAGATAGCGATTCCACGGCTCAACGAAAAACATCTGACGTTTGACAAAAAACACGAAATTTTCTTTTTATTTTCTTTTCTCTTTTTATAACAACTATTTATTTATGTTTTTTTGAAGAATAGATTCTAAGGATTTGTATACAGAAATTATGTATATATATATCTATATTCCTTCGCATATTTTATGACGTTTTTTATTTTTATTTTCGCGACGTAAGAATCATTGTATATGTTTATTTGAATTATAAAAAAATCGTCTGGAATGGCTAATATAGACGCGTAAGTTCTTTCCAGAGCTATCAGGCAGACGATCGAGTTATAAAGTTATAAAACGTGTCGCTCTTGCGAAATTGCGATTCCTTCTTATGAAATTTAGTTTTGTAACAGAATTTACGATTATTTTTTCGGTTATTTTTTTTTTTTTTGTTATTAAAGAAAAAAATTAATTGGAAAGACAAACTTTCATGGAGTAATAAAAAAGGGCTTTCTGACGCGATAAGAGTAAATGCCATTGAATTTCATTACCTGGTAAGAGAAAAAAAATGCGGTCAATACACCTGATTATGAAACTTAACGCACCGGTTCTTTGTTCTTTTATTCGAAATCTTTTATATAAAAAATAAAAACCAGGCTGTTGATACTTTGAAAGGATAACTTTTAAACAAAAAAAAATCACTTTTCAAGATGGCGAATATTAGCGATTTGTGGTATATTTTTGTACTTTCGACATCAGATTAGAGCACTTTCCGTTGATTTTGAGACCCATGTTTTTATACGATTCTTAATCAGCATAAAATTCTCTATCAGAATCAATCATAAAATTAGGGGGGGGGGAGAAAGTGGAGTAGCGCCAGAAGATTATTCTTTTTTGCTTGAAAATATTGATAACAAAATTGAAATTTTGTTATCAAGTTTTGTATGATTTTATTGATCTTGAATATTAAGCCGATTTGTTATCAGAGGATTTTTAATTGGAGCTCTTACAGTAGCAATTCCTACAGAGATGCTGATCGCAGAAGAAGAAACCAAAATGCTGAAAAAAACAGAAAAAATCTTAATAACTAAATTTACCTGTCCGAAATGTCACATTAAATATCTTAGAGAATCGAATTTTAAAAAGCATGAAATGTTACATTGCCACTAAAGGTGTGCTTATACTCACATGTTGTGGAACTTAACTTCTAAACTGGTATTAATTTATATTTGCAAATACTCTCAGGTTATGAAAATATTGTAATAACTCTTAATTTTGATTTTAGAAACTATTCAAAACTGTAAATTGTTGTAATGTATTTGTTGTATTGAACTTTCATATAGAAGAATGCAAGTTGCCTTTATTACATTTATTCCATATACTGGTGTAAGATTATCTGCACAGTTAAAAAATGGCTAGTTAAGGGTAATAGATGATTGACTTTTGTTACTCTTTAACCTGGATTCCATAACAGGCAAGTTAGTATGGTAGATGGTACTAAAATCACAACAGATTTCTAAACATATTTATGAACAATCTTTATTTCTAATAACTTTAAAGTTTTCAACTGTATTGCCTTCTTTCATTTCAATTATTCCAACATCCTCATTTGATGTGCTTCGGAAATTTTTAAAATCAGAAATTTTATTTCTGATTAGAAAAAAAGATAGTGGAAGTCATTATTACATTTACAGATGTTTATGCATGAAATGAAGGAGAATATGATATTAGCAGATTGAAGATTAGTAGATCTGGAAGAGATTTATTAATATTATTGGATAATGGCACTTCACGATTTAAAACAATTAGTCTCCACATGCCATTTGATTGGCGATAATTATTGATTTTAACCATTACAAAATAATTTTTGTTATTTTCATTGTAACAGTCAAAATCATGTTTTGATGCAAATGCTTTTAACTATTAATGAATACTTATCACATGTACTTTTTTACTTCTTCTAACTTGTGAGTGTGTCACATACATATTAGGTTTCTGTGTGTTCAGAAAAAGTGAAGAATTTATCATTCCTCTCAGCTTCAAAGCCTTTTTTGATTTTAAATCTAACCTGCATAAGACCATGTAACATGATTTGCATAAATATTCAGGATGAACTTTTTGGTTGTCTGAGGTTATATTAATAACAGTAATAATAAAAATAATAAGATCATTATAAGTTAAAGTAGCTTTACATGACTGACTGTTTAAAAATGCTTCATCAAAAATGTTCATTAAAAATACATATTTAATATTTCTTTCCAACTTTTGAAATCAATAGTTTTTTATGAACTTTAAGATGCTTTTAGTTATAATATCTTTAGATAAAATGCGATTTAGGTATCGAAAATAAGAAAATTTATAACTAGGACGTTTCAAAAAACAAAAGCACAAATTCAAGAGAAAAAAAAAGCGAGGCAAATAAATTCGACATTTCCGACAAAAATAAGAAATACTCTCTGATTGAGCCTCAAAGTTGGAAGCATAATCTGAGAATGGGGTGAAAAGAACACTAAAAATATCTAATTCGACCTTTAAACTATATCATAGCAATTTTAATTTAACAAGGAAAATTTGTTTCACTTTACTCTATCCATTCTAGTAAACCATACACAGCCTTTTTGCAAAAGCCTAGTTTTAGACGTCAAAGTTTAAACACAGTTAAATTTTTAATAAGCAAAGTTCATCGCTCAAATCAACCTTTTTCAGATTTGTGAGCTATTCTTGATTAATTTTTTTGTCTTTTATAACCATAAGCTTCAGTAAATGCACAATTATAATGGGTTTACTGAGGGAGTTTTTACGAAACAAATTTGACGGGTAGAAGTCGGAATATCTGTATCATGAAAATTGACGGTAACACTCATAGTTTTGGCCTAATTGGCGGCACCTTTGATCTATAACACTGCGTTGAAGGTCCATCTATTAATACGTCCTTGGTACAATCAAGGCTAGCAATAGATAATTAATTATCAATAACACTATGTGGCTTTGGTGCTAACTTTTTGTTTTGTTTAGCTAGAGTTTGAATAGGGTGATTTTTTAATATAATGGTCTTTCTAGTCTTTTTTTATTTAGCAAAGACTACAAAGATACTTGCTAATTAGCAGCTCCTCATCACCAGTTTCTTCATATTCTGAATCTGAAATTCGTTCAACTGATCCAGTCTTAGTATATTTTTTCGAGTGGTCGAGTGGTGCGAGGTCGAGTGGTGCGAGGCTATGTAACTTCGAGCCAAATATTTTATTAACTTGTATTTTTAACGCTATTTCTGTATTACGGTGCAATATAGCTATTCCTAAAAGAATTTCATACTTTACAAAATGTTTGGTAAGCAATTAATAAAGTTCTTTTTTTTTTCTCCTACTTGCAAAGCTTATGCAAATTAACATTACTTAGTTTCATGTAGTTTTCAAAAAGATTTAGCTACTCCATATTTAGATTTACCAGAGTTGTCTGACATTGAGCAAAAAAGGCTGAAAATTGAACAAGATAGGTCAAATAAAATCAGCAAATTAATGGGTGAATATCTTTTAAAAGGTTATAAGATGCTTGGAATGGTGTGTCCAAAATGTCAGGTTTGTTATTACATATTGGTATGTTTTACATGTTCATGTATTTATGTTATGCATCTATACATGTTTATGTATCTTTATATGCTTACGTATTTATATCTATTTATGCATATATATATATATATATATATATATATATATATATAATCTTATCTTTACATATGAATACTACAGTAAAAAAAAAAACGCTAAAATTATAAAAATTATTTCTCAATAGCCAGTGTGTCCTTTAAGAGCCTCTTAACTTACACAATTAAAATTGAAATTGTTTTATGTAAAAAAATATTCAAAACATACTGTATTTTAATTGTTTTAAGGCATTTTATAAGTTTTAAAGACTAACTGTATGATATTAGATTTCAATAGATTTCAAGAAAGTTTTTAATAGTCGGAAAAAAACAAAGTTGAACTTTTTGAATACATTATTTGTCAAAGTTCTAATAGTTTCCCTTGTTATTTATAAGAAACAGTGATATGAAGGATGATAATTTTTATGCTCTATATGTATTCCACAGAACAAACTGTCCGAAGTGTTTTTTATATAAATATGAAAATCTATATTTTTCAACAATTTCATTTCTTTAATGTCAGTTGTCCGTGTTTTATACTTTTGTTGGGAAGTGAGGTGTATCTATGTGTGTCATCAAATTAGTTTAAAGCTTCTGATCATTTGCTTATTATAAAATTGCAAATATTTTTGCAATTCAAGTACAATCTGGTCACATAAGATACCTTAGTGAAATACTTAATGCACTTTCTTTTGTTTGTTGGGTTGGAAATAGAGCATCTTATAGACAATTCATTTTTGTTAATAGCTAGTATTTGATTAAGCACTCAGCTTCCTTACTGATTGTAGTTTGTGGGAGATTTTCTTTTAAATCTTAGATATTCTTTTAAAAGGTAACAGCTAAACTTCAAATGATCAACAGTCATGTGAGTTATCTCTTGATGGTGATGAAAGCTTTAGATACTGTGTGATACAGGAAGGATGCATATCTTTTCATTGACATACTCTGTGCACAAAGGCTGAGACTTTCATTTTGTGAATTTTTTTTATGGCTCATAAAAGAACATTAGCATAGCAAAATGAAAAATCCACAATATACTACAAGGATATGTGTTTACTGTTCATTAATCTTGAATTTAAGATTAATTAATCAAGGTAAAACATGTGAAATCTGGTAGTTTTGCTATACCAGTTACTTTGCAAGTATTTTCTCAAGATTGAAATAAGCTAAACTATTAACTAAACATTTAACAAGTAAGATTTCAGTTAATGATTAATTCTAAATCAGGTTAAAGTTTTGTTCAAAAGCTAATAATTTAACATTTAAATAACTCTCAAAGAGCTCTATGTTGTGTTTGTCTTGAATATAACTTTTCACAATCATTATTTTAATCTAAAGTCCAACATAAATATTGCTGAGAACTTTTTTAATTGCTTTAAAATTCTATAAATATGGCTAAAAGAAACAAGCATGGGCTCTGCCTGTTAAAAAGAACCTTGTAAAGTTTGCTGAATTCTCTGGTCAATTTACAGGAGATCAAGTTGTGGCTGGTATTATAAAGTATAAGATGGAAAGAGGATCAAACAACAATATAGAGGAATATCTATTATCAACTTCTGGTAAATAATTGAAAATTATTTTAGTGACCAGTAATTTTAGAACATGCGCTTCCCTTTTGAAAGAATACCAACTTATCCTAATTCAGTTGAGACTGATAAAATGTTGAAGATAGTGAATCTCTAAGGAATTGTAGAACAGTTTTAAACTGCAAAAACAATTCCTTAAGAAAGATGGCATTTCTGTGTATAGGTTTATGTGAAAAAACATGAACAGCTGTATAGAAAAAGAATATATATTCTGATTTTATAATTTTGGAATATTATCCTTTTTCTGCTCAGTCATTTGTATCAGAAATCATAATATATAATATTGAAGTAAAAAGATTTGGTGTGCATAAAGTTAGAGTCTTAATATCATATGGCTCATGTCAAGATTTTCTAAAATCTGTAGTCAACATTTTTAACCCTAAAGATTCAATCAATTGAAAGTGTGATAGCAGTGAAGCCAGGGAATGCCTTTGTTCCATTATTGTGCTTAACATTGTGAAAATATTGTAAAAGTTTTTGTAACTTAATTTACTTAAAGTCATTTATATCAATCATTAAACTTTATCAAATACTAGTATCAGTCACAAATATAGACAGAATTAAAAAAAAAAAAGTTTCTTAACTAAAGTGTATTCTGTAGTGATATTTTTTAAAGAAATAAACTTTCTGTTTTAACTTTATTATAAGACATAAATTTCATTATATTTCCATAGACATAAGTTTCTTTATATTTCCTTATACTGAGTACAGCTAATGTATCTTTAGTAATTAACACAAAAAAGCTCTTTTCAAATTGGATAATTAAAGATCACTAAGCTGTAATGTGATTTATGCATGCGATTTTTGAGTACTGGCTTTCAGTCTGCAGTACCAAAAAAAATTGAAATAAGAAAAAGTTCTTCAAATAAATCCAGTGTGCAATGAGATTTCTTCATATTATATAAATTTATATGATTAGCATTAAATTAAGGTATAAAAAAACAAGTATATTTGCCAGCTACTTTTTGATATCTTTTGAAGTGTCATATTTTATCTTTTATTTTAAAAATGCAACTTTATATTGTTTATTGTTGTTGCTGTTGTTGCTGTTGTTATTTTTGATCTTGTGTTTAAAACTTTTTGGTACAAGACAATTCTCATGCAAAGTAGACAGCAAGAACTATACTGTTTGGGCTGTGAAGAAGTAGATGACCTCCAAAGTAAAGGTAATCTAAGTTTTCATTTTAATCAGTACAAGTGTTTGATTTAAAATGAAGTATATGCAGATGTGGACAAAATAATAGTAGTAGAATCAAAATTAACAAATTAATCTTATTTTCTTTAAACAATTGCTGTAAATGAAATTATAATACTGAATTATGAATTAAATAGATGTATGTTGATAAACTAATTAGTAGAAAATTTTTAGTTTTTACTTTTTATTTATAATAATTATGTAAGTATAAGCAATAGGTTGGACAAAATAATAGAAGTATTGATTTTTTTAATGTTATTTTGTAAATAATATATTTTATTAGCATCAAAATGATATGAAAAAACTTAGAAAATAGTAAAAAACCAATATTTAATTACATGTCCCTGGCTTTTCATTACATCTTTGCACCTATTTGGCATGGAGTTAATCAGATTTTGACAATGTACTAAAGGAATGCTTTTCCGAGCAATCTGGACACCGTTCCATAATTCCTGGTATTTTTTGATTTTTCACTATAAGTAGCCTCTTTTACATCCATCCAAACATTTTTGATTGGATTGAGATCAGGTGAATGCAAAGGCCAATCCATAGCTACAATCCTATTCTCCACAAATTAACTTTTCACTCTGGAACTGGTATGCTTTGGGTCATAGTTTTGTAAATAACCTATTTCAGTACCATGCCCTCCTCTGCATAGGGCAACAGGTGTATTGTAATATTTCAAGATAACAAATTTATGGATCAGAATATTTAATTTTATAGATCAGTCTTTCGCCATAATAAGAAAAGTAAGCCCTAATATATTTTTCTTTGTTCCAACACGTTAGAGTGTATTGTGTTTTGCATGAGGAGTTAGGTAGTCTCCTTACATTTATTCTACATCCACTTGACCCAAATAAAACAATTTTGCTCTCATCAGACCATAAATAAGTTACAAACAAATATTAGGCCATTTTGAAGCAGGCCAATCTATTTGGATTTTTGAAAAACACAGTCTTGCTACCACATACTTTATTTTATAAAAAAAGAAATTTTTCTTAGGCTTCTAATGACTAATTAACTTTTTACTAACCGCCTTTGTACTGTTCTCAAAGAAAGACTTAAATTTAAATTCTCTTTAATATGTTGGGAAGTTACAAAAGAATCAGCAACAGCAGGATGTTTTATTAACCTGTCTTCATGCTCACATGTTTTTCTTTTTTAATCTCTTGTTTTACCTATTTATTTTTCCATTTTAAAGCATTTCTAATCATTATTGGGGAACACCCTAATGTCTTATGAATAAATGCGTACATTTTTCCTTCTTGTTTTAATTTTATAATGCCTTTTTTCTGCACTGCAATTCTTTTTGCAACTCATAATTTCTATTTATAAAATAAATTTTTAAGTTATTTTGTATATTCAATTAGATTAACAATAAAATCAACGTTACGTTTAAATACTATTACTAGAAACAAATAAGCAACAAATAAAAATGCATTAATAAGAAACAACAATTATGTTATTTTATTTAAGAAATCTAAATATGTTCTTGTATAAAATTTAGGGCTTCCCCAAAGTAATTTGAACTATGTTTTGAATGTTTTTTACTCCTATTTCATTATTCAATTTATGTATTACTGTTACATTTAAATTTACTAATTTATACTTGAATTTAAATAATTATCACAAATAATTATTTTACTAGTCACTATTTTTTTTGTCTCCAACTGTATATAGTCAAGATTGACAGGTTCAAAAAAAAAGGTATGTACTCAAGGTTGACAGGTTTGGCAAAATCAAAAAGTCTAAGTAAAAATTATTTCATTTTTTTGGGTGACTTTTCATTTAACTTTAAAACCAAGCTTCAATATGCGTTAGATTAAAAATGAAAGAAATACCATGTAAAAAAAAGCTTTGTTTTAACAAATTTTGTTCATAGTCCTAAATTTGAGAAAATAGCCTATAATAAAAAGGTTACCTAAAATTGCCAAGGCCCAAAAAAGTAAACTGAGTTTGTGATTGTTTGTTAGGAAATTAACCAGTCGGCAATCCTGGCGAACGCTAGGCCTTTTAAAGAGGTTTGCTCTAATGTATGAATTTAAAATCATCCCTCCTCCCCTCCTTCTTCCTCTCCTTTTTCCTCCCCTTCTTCCTCTCCTTTTTCCTCCACTTCTTCCTCTTCTTCCTCCTCTTCCTTGTTCTCCTACTTCCTAGCAATTAAAGGTTTACTTTAATGTAAAAGTTGGTAAAAAGTATTTTTATAATCATAAATCATCGGAACTAGCATTTGTTAGAATTATTTAGAAAAATTAATTTTTACAAACGCTAGTTCCAATGTCAAATTCAAAAAACACTTATCTGAAAAGTAAAACTTAGTTACTGTTAAGTATTGCTTGTTGCTGAAAGTTCGCTTATAATTATGAGCGCTTTTTAAGTATTTTTTTCTTTTCTTTTAAAAGCTTTACCAAACGTCGATGTAAATCAACGTAATAACAATTCATTGACTGAAGAAAAACCAATAAAAAATCGATCTTGTATTAATGTTATTCAAAAACAGGTTATGTGGGCAACGGATCGTTTAAATGATGACACGTTAACAATTGATCAACGTTCACAGTACGTACATTTTATCAAAATATGTTGTGAAACATTGGAGCTGCTGAAAATTTCCATCGCTTCTAATAAATAAAATTGAAAATTAAAAAAAAATATTTTCTAAAGCTTTTTTATATTTTGATGACGTATCTAGTTAATGCTTTTATATATTTAATGCTATAATAACAGAAAATTTAATGGAGTAAAAAATCTGTCTTAGATAATTTTGAATTCTTAGAGTGCGGTGTTTTTAAAAGTGATTTACAAATTTACAAGATAAGGATTTTGAACACACCGGATAAAAAGATCTAAACCATAAAATCTCATCAAAATATGAAGTATAACATCGGGAAAGAATAAAAGTAGTGAAAAAGAAGTATTTTTTGATAAATTTTGTGATGATATTGAACAGACACAAAAAGAATTATTATTTAAGACCAAATATTTTTGCTTTGAGCCGTACTATTAAAAAAATTAAAAGCAAAGCTATTTCAGTATAATTGGAGATTTGAAAGTTGTTATATTGAACTCTTATTTATATTTTAATTATGGTGGTAAAACCTAGATCAAAACATTTTTTGAGATATTCGAATAAGTAAATTTCAAATAATTTAAACATTGTAGAATATGATTGGAGTAAACTTATTGTTATTTAAGAAAAAAAAAAGTGTTAATAGCTTACCATTACCTATTCGTAAGATTTTAGATGTAATAATGGGCGGTTCATGACGGAAGTCAGAGTCAGACAATATATATTGTATGTTAAAATCACAAACCCATTAACGAAAGCTTAGAAGGCGGATGTTGAGAGGAATTAAAAAAGATTCTTGCATAAAGAACTAGTAGAAGGATCTGGCCCTTTTTATGAATCTGGAGCACTTTGGATAACACTCTACTTTTGCTTTCTGACGATCTCCCCATTAAGTTTTTTGCAAATTGAATAAAAAAAAAAAAGAGATATCCTTTGATTGGTCTGTTATTTTTCTTTAAAATTTTCTCAGATTGTTTAAAATACATAGGAAGAGTTCTGGTATGAGAATGATTCATTTCACTTTTTATAAATTTACATGTGGACGTCACTCCGGAAAACATAAACTTTCAATAACTAGTTCTTTTAAATTTTGAATCACACTAGCAAATTTTGTAAATTTGTCAGAATATCTAAAGTAACATTTTTTTAGCTGAAATACCACAAGTAATTAAAAATGGTTTATCATTTAGTTAGATGTTTTCTCTTAAAGTTACGCCCTGAAACGAAACAAAGGTCGAGTATTTAAAGGAAATGTTGAATTTCTTTTTTTTCTTATAATTTACTAACTTTAGCAAAATAAATACTTTACTAAAGCAATTTTTTTGAATTGTGTTAATCACCATAACTCAAGAAGAGTGCGATGAATATCGCTTGAGATATTCACTTACAGATGTTTCAGCTTGATTATTGATTCATGGAATACTTTCTTTTTAATCGTGTCTTAATATCAATTAAATCTAAAAAGACAAGAGATATAACCGAGGTCTTATTGACAATTAATTTGTAAAACACTAACAGATTTAAGAAAAACTTTTAGAAAAAAGATCGAATTGGTTTCAAATGTAATCAGACTTCACATGTTCTGATTTCTTTCTGACAATTTGGAGCACAACTAATTGTTAGGTACTGCAATTTTTAATTGGCTTTCGTGACCATTTAAAATATAAGTAAAACTAATTTGCCAAACGGTACAACTATCATAGAGTAAAAAAGTGATTTGTTTTAGAAAGAAAAAAAAAATGTACAAAAAGGCTAAAATCATCTATTCAACCGCCTAGTAATGGATAAGCGAAAATAAATGACATTTAAAATTTAAACACCACTTTACCTTAAAGCAGTCTTCAATTGACTTTTGTAAAGTAAAGAAATATCACAAAAATGGGAAACTTTATGAGACTAGTGTCGATGAAAAAAATTTTGAACCCGCTATTATAGCAAAATATCAGACTCGTGTTCATTGTGCAATACAAACTAAGTGGAAGTTACTAAGATCTTCCTCGGTTAGAAAGGCCAAAATCTACAACATCAGAGGAGCAGTCAAAAACCAGCAATCAAAATATACAACTCAGAGCGAAAAATTTGACATGAAATAAAGTAAACCCGGTATAAACCTATATCTCTTAACACAAGAGAATCTGTTTAGTCGAGTTGCTATGAAACCATTCAACTGCAAAAAAGGCTGTTTAAAGTTTACCGACATCTCTTTTTGCCAATAAATCGTTAAAACTATTTTATTGATTTACCAGTAAATTTTGAGTAAAAGCTCTACCCTTGTACCTATAGACTAAAAACCCTGCTCTCCTAAATTGCAAGAGTGTCAATAACGGATAGGAGATCAACTAAAATATTTAGAGAAAATTTAACTGAAAGCGAAAATTTCGGGTTCCTTAAAAACATTCCCTAACAGTTCTCGGCTTTTCTTTGAAATAGTTTACATTAATGAGGATATCATATTTACACTAAACAATTGTTTAAAAATGCCTAATATAAAAAAATGAACACAAATCCTTGTTATAGAAAGTGAATACCAAGAACTTTATTGTAACACTTTGTTTTTTTCACTGAGGTACATGTATTTGTAAAAAACAGTCCTTAAAAAATATAATATCTAAAAAATTGACAAAATTGAAATTTATTTTATATACGAAGCGTTAAATAAATGTAAAACATTAATATGAAGCGTTAATTATATTCAGATTGCAAAGACTCAAATTTTAAAAACTGGAATAATTGGAGCTCAACATGCGGTTCTCGTCAAAATGACACTTCCAACGTTTAGTTGATTTCTATGGCATTATGTAAGATCAAGCATAAGGTGGAGGATCGCCATATGCAACTGAAATAAATTAAGGTAAAATGTATAATTGAAGCTCTAATTTTAATCTAACAGATTAATTACTTCAGCACTTTGAACATTCAAAGTAATAATATTAAATAATTACACAACTTAGTTGTAGCGTAAACGTTTAAAAGTGAAAAGTATTATACTAAAATAAAAAATATTATACTTCAAAATGAAAAATATTATACATCAAAATGAAAAGTTTTATAATAAAATGATAAACGTGACGTTTAGCCATTGAAATGAAATTTATCGTCGTAAATTTTTAAATAAATTCAAACCATACCTTCTAGCCCGAATGTCTCTTCAAAGGTTGGGGGCGGATCGGACTTAGTTTTCTGAACTTCTTCATAACTTGGAAGTACCAAGCTAACTATTTCATTATGATTATAACGAACAGGAGTAACAACTTGAAGGTGAACAGTACGAAGAATTTGCTGACGATGTTTACGAACAATAAGTACAGCACCCACAAGTAGACAAAAGACAACGAATACAATTATTACAGATATGCCAGCAGTTCCAACGTTTGATTTAGAAACTCTCAAAGGTTTAAGTTCTACATAATTAAACAAAGCTTATAATTGAAGATGAGAAAATGTTTTTAACGTCAAAACAAGAAAAGGTACGGGAGAATATTCTGCACAACAGTGCGAAATATCAAGGATACAGACCACAAAAACTTGCAGATTTAAATGGTTGCAGTACGAGAACTATCCCACCCATAGTTAAACTTTTAGATTTTAGAGATGTCAAAAAAAAATACTGGATCGCTAAGTCGTCGTTAGATAGACCTAAGGCTACAGTAGAAAGCATGAAAGGTTTGGAAAGCAATACCAAAAAATCCGAACCTGATTTTGAGAATACAATCAAACTAATAAAAATTTATAGATTAAAGTGATTTCATGTCTAAAGGATGTAACTAACGTAAATACCAGATTGCTGTAGTTTAACTATTTTGTATTTGCTAAGGCTCAATATTTACCAGAAATCGTGCCGTTTCTACTAACTGATAAAATGCCTTCTATTTCGATGTGAATAAACTGTCTGAAAATATCCATCCTCGTGCGGCTAGCGTCATTTTATAAACTGAGGTACAGAAATGACTGACAAATTTTAAGAAGATTAGCATTGCTAATTATACCGAATATTCAAATGTTAAGAATGATATTTAACAATATATTTAATCGATATTTCAACTAAAAATAAAAACTCTATGCATACCTTTAAAATAGTAATCAGCATTACTAAAGTGTGTCAACTGAGTAAAAATCAAAATAAGTTAATGTAGTTTACTTTATAAAGTTAAACTTTATCTATGAGTAAAGCCAAATATGGTTATTAGTATTATAGGGTTGATGTTATATAGTATGATATTAAAAAGAACTATTTTCCATAAAAATACGAGGTTACGTGGATTATCTCTAAGTTATTGGGCAATTTACAACTAAATGTAAAAAAATGCATACAACTACACATTAATAATGGACTAGTTAAGCAAGTTTACTTTAAAAGTCATTGAATTTTTTATTACTTTTTAAACTTTATCAAAAAATTATTCCATTCATGAGTCATAAAGCTTGAGATTTGATTTTCAATAAATATATGTTAGGAAAGGTGGTTGCAAAAAAATTAATACCTTGTAAATTCACCACATCTTAATTTTCTAAAATCAATCATATAATGAAAACCATTTTATGTTCTAGCAAAGAAAAAAGTATTTTTACTGTAGAATTAAAGTGCCTCTGTTATTCCTTTTATCTCTCTCTTTGATCATAAAACTATAAAGATCTAATCTGAAAAAGCGGGTTTAATAGTTCCATAGGCTGATCTTTAACCAAACAGAAATCAAAGAATTACTCCAAAGAGAATATAAAAAAAAACAATCTGTAAAAAAATCTAAATCCATTTTAAGAAAAAAGCTTGATGTTATTACAGACCAAGAATTGCCTTCATTGTGATTGTGGCATTGTGTAATCTACAAATGAAATAACTATGATCAATAGCATAGTTGCAACTGCAGTGTCTAACAAAAAAAACAAATTTGTCACTGCATTTCTCCATATGCGGATAAACCTCAAAAAAAGTATATCAGGTTGAAAAGCTAGAACAAATGTAGTTGGAGTTAGATGGCTACAACTTTTTGTTTTGTCTTTTAACACTATATTCATAAATTCGCCAAATGAGTGCTATCTAATTGCATCATGTAAACTGGAGCTCAAGATATGCTAAGTATGGATCTAAGTATCAGTATCAAGCATAAATCTAATTTTTAAATCTAAACCTGAATGTCCAACCCTAAAAATTGCTATTTTGTTGCATTCTATGCTTCTATTAAGTCTTTAAAATCTTTGACAAATGAAATCCCCTGATAATAAAAAGCAACACCGAAATAATGAACAAAGAAATAAATCCAAAAAAATCTAGAAAAATATTAATACTTTCCTACCAATAATGAAACATACTATGAATTCACTCACCACAGTATGGGGTTATGGTGCCATTTTCAGTTAAAGTCTTCATAGTAGTACCTTTTTTCTTACAGTACCTATCAAAAGTTTTCAAGCAAATACATTCTGAAACACCACTCCATTTCAATGAAGACAGGCATGTTATGGCTTTGTTTCCCCACAAATAAAAGCCTGATTCACAAGTTATGTGTAAAGTTAGTCCAACTGAACGTTCTAATTTATAGTTTGTAACATTTCCATTAGTTATTGAAAGGGAAGGACATACATTTCCTGTATGTAAAAAAATAAATTTTTTAAAGAAAAATTCTGTTTAAATATAAAGAAATTTTAATAAAAATACAATTTACCACATTACACATACTATACATACCACAGCTTCAATAAAATTTGTGTTCTTATTTACACATCTAGGCTTTTCAAGCTAGAGTATATTTAAATAAAATTTATGACAAAAAAGTATACATCTCCTTAAAATTAATTTAACTAATTTGCAAACAACAGCACCAAACATTACTAACAATTTTGTTAAAATATTAACAAAGTTAACTAAATGTAAATTATTAAGATAACTTCAATATATATACCTCTACACATAGGCCATTCTCTTGTCCAATCACCATTATCATTGCATAAAGTCACCATAACAGCCAATCCAATTGTATGCAAGAACATCATGTTTTTAGGACAGTGGAATTGAATTTCAGATTGATGAGAGTATATCAACCTATCATCCGTATATAATGCATGAACCTCATTATTTGTGTTTTTTAGCCATGGCTTTCCAGGATTTGCTTTATATTCATTCCTACATGTGACATTTTCAAAAGCTCCTGGTAAAAAAAGATAACAGAATTATTTTGAACTCATGATTTTTGATGACTATTTAAAAAATCTGTTAAATGTGATAATTAAATGTTAAAAAGTAACCTCTACAAGAAGGCCATGGATGACTCCAAGATCCATCAATTAAACATACAGTGTAGGCTTCTTTACCATAGTACTGCAAACTAATGGAATTTAATTGATAACCAATAGGACATCTAAATGTAACTCTCTCTTCATAACCATACTTTTCTTTTTTGTTTTTATATATAGGTAAAGGGCCTATAATTGTTTTGTTGAATTTACTCATTTCAGTATAGAGATTTTTACAATTGTAAAAATGTGCAGCTAAAAGAAATAAAACTGGACATTTGTTATCTGAGCATTTTTATATAAAACCTGTAAAATTAACAGGAATTTAAACTTCAGTTAAAATGATGACAGAGATTATGATGAAGATAATATTGATGGAGATAATAATAACACAAATCATAACAAAAATTTTAAATACAATAGTTAAAAGATAATTATAATAAGAATAATAGTAACAGTAATAAATCTATAGTACTTTGCACCATTTGCATTTGATGAACCTACAACAGTTTTAATTTATACCCTTGTTTTAAATATTTTGGACAACTAGTTTTATTTCTGCAATAAAATGTGCTAAAATATCTCCTTATGATTTAAAGTGAATCACTATTATTATCATTATTATTATTATCATTATCATCATTATTACTATTACCATTATTATTATTATTATTATTATTATTATTATTATTATTATTATTATTATTATTATTATTATTATTATTATCATTATTATTATTATTATTATTATTATTATTATTATTATTATTATTATTATTATTATTATTATTATTATTATTATTATTATTATTATTATTATTATTATTATTATTATTATTATATTATTATTGTTATTATTATTATAGGGATGAGTAGTTGCTGGTGGTGATGTATTGGTGTCAGTTATGTTTCCCCATTTATTAACATTAATCTGCCCCACTTTAACAAAACTGTGTAATAAAGCCAGGACAGACATTGCAGTGGGACCAACAATATGTAGATAAATATCAATACAGACAAAAACAATTATAATAACACAACTGACTATACTGGCTCTAATTACTAACATAATTTACTTAAGTACTAGCCAGTTTTGGCATTTTAGTGTATAAACATGAAAAGAAACACTTGCTTATATATATATACATATAAATCTTAGTTAAACATGGTTTCTTTTGTAATGAATTTAGTTGTTAGTATAATCTCTGGAAAATTTCAGACTAATAGGTGCAGTACTAAACCTTGGACTTTACGTTTAGAAGTCATTTTCTTTTTTTAAAATAAGGTTCCATGGTTGTTAGGGAACTGAAAAGAAATCCAAAAAACTTTTACAAAAATACATTGATATCTTATACCATGAATTTAGATGCTAATAAGACCAATAGAAAATTTTAGATATGTAAGAACACTAGGGCTGCTCGCTCGAACGTGTTCAAGTTCGAATGTTCGAACTTTACACCAAAATTTTAACGTTCAGGTTCGAACTTTTTTGCTTAAAAGTTCGAGCTTTCAGAAGAAATGCCTAAAAAATTAAAACATTAAGTAAAAATAAAACATGGCTACTTTCAAAGACAATAGCACATCCAGAAGATGTGAGGTTTGGGATTTTTTTAATTTTCTCAAGAGCTGCAACAAGCCAAATGTTAAGTTTTATCAAAAACTCCTAGCTCAACAACAAGCACTATTACAAGACACTTATAAAGGAAACATAAAATTGGCATTATTAAATGTAATACCTTGGCCTCTGAGGCTGTCAAAATTAGTAATGTTCCTAAAATACCAAGAATTGAAGACTTTTTTAGTTCTGGGATTAAAACTTTACCTGAAATCTTGGGCGGATTGACTGCTATTGATGGAATAAGTTTTACAACCATTGCTAATAGTCAAGTTTTCCAATGAGCATTTTGTGCTCAAGGATATAGTTTGCCCAAAATTCATCAAACTGTTCATTATTTAGTGATGAAATACTTTGAAATAATCAAGAAACAAGTAATTGCTTCATTACAAAAAGTCGTTTTAACTAATGGCAAATTTAGCCTAACATTTGATGAGTACACATCAGTTATTTTATTTGGGAATAAAAAGAAAAAGAAACTCTATAGCAAATTTTGCTACCAATCTTGTTCAAAGATTATTCCAGTTTAGTGAGGAAGACTCTGATGGAGAAGTCAATAACAGTGATATAACTGATGATTAGGGACAGGCGAAAAACACGGTAAAAAAGTGCGAAAAACACGGCGTACTTTAATCGAAATCGC
This sequence comes from Hydra viridissima, assembly GCF_058129835.1. Taxonomy (NCBI): domain Eukaryota; kingdom Metazoa; phylum Cnidaria; class Hydrozoa; order Anthoathecata; family Hydridae; genus Hydra; species Hydra viridissima. Next base: position 7,823,073 of record NW_028324303.1, read on the forward strand.
AAAAAACACGGTAAAAACACGGAAAAAACACGGCATCAAAATGCCACATTTTTATTCATAACACAATAACTTCAATAAGCAAAAAACTGTGTTTTAACTAAGATTTTATGACCGTTTATTCAACTTTGTTGCTGAAGTCTCTAAATGGAAATTATTCACTTAGCTCTTAGCTTACTGAATTAAAAGCTATCATCACGTGAAGCGCTAAATTATCATCGTTTAAGTTTTGACGCTGTGGTGTATTAACAAGCGTATATCGGTTAACGCTCCGCTCCGCATCTACCGAATTACAGGGTACAGATAGATAACGAACAGCAAGCTCAAAGAGATGTGGAAAACGATCACGTGATGAGAACCAGAATGTCAGTGGCTTTAAATCGTCATCAACCTCTTTAACAGCCAGCTTATAGGCATCAATTTCACTTGTTAGAATGCGTTTCTTATCATCGTAGCCTGGAATGCCATCAAGGAATGCATTGTAGGTCAAAGTTTTAGCTTGCTGAGGATCGAACATTCGAACTGGTTGGAAAAATCTTAGTCCAGGCTGCGTGAAGCGTACTGCAGTAGCCGGGCAATAATATTGCATCTGTTTAGCTGAAGCATCGCTGTACGCAGCACGCTGCCATTCTGGTAGATCAGTGGATTTCAACTTGTCTGAATAATCTGTCAATCACAAAAACAAGTTAGGCCTACCATCAGTTATTAAAATTTTTTATTTTGATGTGCAATGTTGATTTGATTCTGTAGCAACGATTGCTATTATACTGTCAACATTTACATAAATGTCACTAGTTGCAAGTTATACAACCAAATTAGAAAGACACTATATAGGCCTAATTGACTGTAGTGTTTTATTTACCTGCCAGCAGATCAATTATCCGATTAAAAGCCAGATGTATCTGAACATGACGACTTTCAAACCAGGTAAGAAGTTCAACAAGTGCAGATGTGCTGCTTGATATGAAAGCGACTTCCAGCTTAATAAGACCATCATCCTGAAGTAGCAGCTTGAGTTCAGACAACGCATTGGTTGATGGAGATATTCCCAACTCTGCATCAATGAATCCACGATAGTGCTCAAAGTATATGTCATGATGGGATACAGTGTTGAACCAGCTATTCTACCTGGTTACAACTGGAACTGGAGGGAGGGAAACCGTTCAATATCTACATGTGTCTGTTCAGCTATATACTCTCGGTACCGCTGCTTTTGTGAAGAACAGTGAACAAATATAGCTTTGAAGCACGCCACTAATCGGTCAACTTTTTTAAATCTTTGCCTCCAAGTTTCACCAACAAGACAAGAATGTGAGCATTACACGACAAATGAACACAGTGGGGGAGTATCCTTTGGAGATTTTTCATAGTCTTTGTCATGTAACTGGCATTGTCTATAACAAATGCACTGACTTTATTGAAGTTAACGTTGAACTTGTTTAGGGCCTTGATAATTGCCTGACTGACTGTCGTTGCATTAACGTTTTCTAAGTAGACCAGGTCAACTGTTACCGCCTTTATCTGCATTTCATCAGAACTTGTTACTGGTAGTATAAACAGTATATGTAGGACGAAACGATCTTGGGAATCGCTGGCCTTATCAGTGACTACAACAACTGAAGATGCTGCTTCAACACGGGCTTTCAATTCATCATGATTAACCTAAAAAACTTTCGGTAGATAATCGCGCCGTAGGTGACTTGCACATGGCAGTGCCCCAAGGTTCATCACATTCGTCTATAAATATTCCTTTAGCTTAGGATAATCAAGTTCGTTTAGCGGAATGTTAGCTGCAGTAAATGCCTCCACTAATTCAAACTGAGCAAGATTTCGTGCATTACATGACTCAGATACCTTGCTTCTTCGCACGAGTTTCATTTGACACGCAACTCGTTTACGAAAAAATGGTAATTACTAACCGGAAATGATAGATGAGTCACATGAGATGACGTCAAGCAATTACCACTAACAACAAGTAAGAGAATAGAGCGAGTTAATTTAAAAAAAACAACAGAAAACACGGTAAATCTGACAAAAACACGGATTTCTCAGAAAACACAGAAAACACGGCAAATGACAAAAAACACGGAAAACACGGCTTCCGTGTTTTCGTGTTTTTCGCCTGTCCCTACTGATGATATGAAAATACTAACATTAAATTGATTTTAGCTCAAGAACTTAAATGTTTCAATAAAACATCTGATTTTCAAATGACAGTAGAAAAAGGTCAACTTGGATCTAACCTCATTAAAAAGGAAATGGCTCTATTTGAAGCCAGCAAATTAAGACCCAAAAATTTAGAAATGCTTTTTAATGCTCTTAAAACTATTCCTCTGACATCTGTGGAGGCTGAAAGGGCTTTCTCTAGCCTAGGATTATTTGCAACAAAAATAAGGAGCTCATAATGGGATAATACATTAGATGCATTAACATTTTTAAAACAAACACTTAAAAATACTGAGTGATGTTGTTTATTCTAAAATAGACAATTTTTTCAAGTTAAATGTAGTGAAAATGAGAAGCGGGTCTCAATAATAAACAGTTTTGTTTTTATAAATAAACAGTTTTATTAATAGATAAATAAACGGTTTTGTTTTTAACTTGTACTCTTTTATTTTGTGTGTTTTATTGCATTAAAAAAAGTTCGAAAATGTTCGAACTTTTTTCCCAAATAGTTTGAACATGTTCAAGTTCGAACTTCTAAAAAAAAAGTTCGAATTGGCAGCCCTAAATAACACTTCTCAGCCCTCCGAATTGGATTTACAGAAAACCTATATATCAAAAACTAAATTTACTCAAAACAGTTTTTTTAATTGTATTTTGCAAATTACTTAATGTCAACAGAAATTTTTTATAACTTATAGCAAATTATAGGCTGTGTAAAATTAAAACATTATAAGCAATTTCTTATTTGTATATTTTGATAATAAAATAAAAAAGTTCTTCCAATATATTTTTGGTAGTAAAAAGATATATTATGCTACTATTTAAGGTTTTTAAAACTAAATTTAATCTTTGTTATTTTGAATTTTTATCTATGGCTTACAATAGGTAAAAAAATTTTAACATCTAAGACTCTAGAAAATCCTGGGTAAGTTTATTTACCCTTTATGCACAATCACCAACTACAAAAATCCAGGAAAGAGCTCTTAATTTTAAGGATTTATTTTAATCCATATTATTTGAAGCATGGTGAATCTCAATTTGTCAAATAAAAGCAGCTCTCTAGTCCTTTAAGTTCAGAAAGAGGTTAGGTATGACCATCTACCACAATCTGTGGGATTGTTTTACTTAGTTTTTATGAATATGGCATCTCTGGCCTAGGAGTTCTGTAAAGCTGAAGAGCAACAGCTTGTCAAACATCTTCCTGTAAGTCATCATTACAGAAAAATACAAAAAATCTTTCAGTTAGATACCAGAAAAAATTCTGCATTGGATTGAAGCATGCCTTAGCAGAATTGTGGTTAACGAATATACTGTATGTACATTGGTTAACCAATGTACATCTTCCTGTAAGTCATCATTACAGAAAAATAATACAAAAAATCTTTCAGTTAGATACCAGAAATGATTCTGCATTGGATTGAAGCATGCCTTAGCTGAATTGTGGTTAACCAATGTAGTGAATCATATCATCAATGACTTATAGATCCTGAGATGGAACACTACCTGCCAAGGGGTCTTTAACAAACCAGGCTAAATAATCTCTTCAAAGAAAGGTATTGAACTCTTCAAAGAACATATTTAACTCCAAAGAGTTCAATATGTTCAAAATCATAATCTCCTCTTTTCTCTTTCTTTCTCCTATTCCCTTTCTCTTTTGGAGCTTGTTATATCTTGCTATAAACTTAATATTCAACTTTGATCAACTAATGATTAACATTGATCAACTTTGAACTTGCAGAAAAACTAGATTTTGTTGTGCTTTCATATCCTTGTTGTTATCTTTCAGAACTTGCTCATCACAGTTCTTAAAAAAAATATCAAATAACCTATCTAACTTTGTAAACTCATTTCTCTTTGTAACTGTTTTAGTAAATATGTGATAATTACATTTTTAAAATTTCATTTCTTCAGCTTCTAAAGACACTATTTTTGCCCTAAACAAGTAATTTCCCAGATCTAGATGGGTCCACTAACCTGTTTATATATTCACAATACATAAGCAGCTTTAAACTATGTTTAAGCTGCTTAATTGATATATCATTTAATACTCTTTAAAAAATCTAGGTACCTAACTGCTTTATCTTGGATGAGGAAAGAAATTGCTGTTTTCAGATTTTCTTCACTTAGTTAAGAAAACAAAAATACTTTTGTTTTAAACATCCACTTACTTTTGTATAATTTGCTTGAAATTATCACCTAAGGAACAAGAACTCACACTGTTGATGAGACAATTGAATCTTGCTTTATGAGAAGCCTGTAATGGCAGTACTTTAAAATACTTCTACAAGTTGGAAGTTAAGTATCAGCTAACTCCTCTGTTCTTCATCCTACAAGGAACACTTCTCTTTTTCCCATTTTTTTAGAACTTCAAGCTAAAAATAACAAATTCTAAAAATGATAAGCTTACTTAACACACACTGTCATTAGCAATTAACATCAGCTGTTATTATATATAAAGAATCAATGAGTTAGTTTTTGATATATGGAATTTCTTTAAATCTTATTTGAGAGTTTAACAGTGTACTTATAAGTCTAAAATTTTCCATGGGTCTTACTAGCATCCAAAATTATGGCATAAAATATTGTGGTATTTTTGTAAAAGTTTTCAGACTTTTTTCTAGGTTTCTTATCACTATGGAACCTTATTTCATGTAAAAAGTAACTTTCAAACCCAAATTCTAAGGCTAAGCATTGCACCTGAATATGAATTTTCCAGGGGTCATATTATCACCTAAATTCACAATAAGAGAAACCATGGTATATTTAGGTATGATTTTTGATTTTTTTGACAGAACTTAATATATATTCATATATATATATATATATATATATATATATATATATATATATATATATATATATATATATATATATATATATATATATATACAGTAGGGTGCAAAAGAAATGACACAATGACATTTTTTTTTTATTTTTAGTATAAAATGTATAATCAAGCAAAACAAAAAAAATTGGATGTGGCAGTCAAAAATTCAGGAAAGAAGAGGTATGTATATACAATATTTTGTAAATCTGTAAACAAGTTTGTGCGGTACATCTTTTGTATCCACACACATATAATTATTGTTACAAACAACAACTTTTTAGATTGTAATATAGCATAATTAAATTGCGGTACATTTGATAAAACCATAAAATGTATGATACTTGATATTTGCGTTAACAAATAGAATTAGCCTCATCAATAATTAATTCAGTTTACTTGTATATTTTGATCTGGTGATACGCATTTGTGAGTTAGTTTTTTGTTATTATTTGTAAGTTAAACAAAGACTGTGAAACTAGTGCTCATAAAGTTTTTAACATTTGGTTTTTGATACCTTAATTTGAAATGGGACGTGGTAAGCGTTTAACGAATGAAGAATTAGCAGTAATCAAAGCAAACAAAGATACAGGCTTATCTAATCGGGAAATTGCAAAGAAAATTAAAAGATCTCTAAAAGTGGTTAACAATTACTTCAAGATTGGCGTTAATTATGGAGCTTATAAAGGAAGTGGTGGCCAACGTAAAATTGATAATCGTACTAAACGAGTTATTGTACGTCAGCACATGACTGCATCTCAAATTCGTGCTGATTTACAATTACCTGTATCTGTTCAATGTGTGAGACAAATCTTACATGAAGATCCAAACACAGTTAGGAAAAAGCGTAAACCAAAACCAAAACTTACTGCTCGTCATAAAAAAGTTAGATTACAATTTGCAAAAGAACACATGTCTTGGCAAGAAGAGTGGCATCAAGTTCTCTTTAGTGATGAAAAAATGTTAAATCTAGATGGTCCTGATGGCTATCAATATTACTGGCACGATCTTCGAAAAGAGAAAGAAACTCGGATGAGTCGTAACTTTGGTGGTGGAAATGTTATGGTTTGGGGGGCTTTTTCCTTTTCTGGAAAACTTCCACTGGCATGGATTTCAACAAAAATGAATTCACAGGACTACATTGACTTATTAGAAATAAGTTTACTTGAACATGGTGAGGAATTGATGGGTGAAACTTTCACTTTCCAACAAGATAATGCTACTATCCATAATTCAAAGCTCACAAAAGCTTGGTTTAAAGAAAAAAATATTCACGTAATGGAATGGCCCACACGTAGTCCAGATCTTAACCCAATTGAAAATCTTTGGGGAATACTTTCTAGAAAGGTTTATGAAAATGGTAAGCAATTTGAATGCACCTTGGAGCTGAAAACTCGTATCAGAGAAGCTTGGAATGAAATATCTATAGAAACTATCCAAAATCTTGTGACTAGTATGTCAAACCGCATATTTGAAGTCATTAAAAATTCAGGAACCAATACTAAATACTAAAAGAGCGTAAAAACAAAATATTTTCTTTATTTTTTGTATATAACGCTAATGAGGCTAATTCAATTTTCTCCACAAATTGAATACTTTTAATTTTTTTTCCATTTGGAATTAATTAACCTAACCAATTTATAAACTTTTTATTTGTAGTAGAAGTAATAAGAAATAAAGTAGATTTCATAATTGTTTAACTGCGATTTTTGTTAAATTAGAACAAAAAATAAAGGTGAGGCTAATTCTATTTTCTCCACTGTATATACACTAATATTTATATAACAAAAGCCTTTAAAAATATGGAATAATATGGGCACATTTAATATTTTAGAAAACAACTAACGGATATAGAAATTGGACGAATTATTGAAGCTGCTGACCAAGGAGAGTCTCATAGAAGCATTGAGCGCATTTTAAGCGGCAAAACTCCTCTATTAGCAGATTGGTGAAGAAATATAAACAAACTGGTACAATTGATAGGTCTATTGGATCAGGGAGAAAACCTAAAACTTCAAAAAAGGAAGATTGCTACATTCTTAAAACTCTCAAAAAAGATCGTAAAATCACATGTAGTGATATAGAACTAGATTTGAACCTTACTAATATCTCAAAGTGGACAATATCTCGTCAAATAAAAGCATCAGGTGAATTTTTTTCTGGAAAGCAAATAAAAAAACCATTTGTTAGTGAAATCAATTGCAAAAAAGATTGAAGTGGTGCATTGAGCACAAAGATTGGACATGTGAACAATGGGCGGAAGTTATTTGGAGCGACGAGTCTCCTTTCATCTTGTTTTATAATGGTCGATCTCACTGTTGGAAATTAATTGGGGAAAAATTCAACCCCCAAACATGCAGAGCAACCATTAAACATGACAAAAAGGTTAATGTGTGGGGTTGTTTTAGTGCACACAAAGTTGGACAACTTTACTGGGTGAAAGGCACCATGGACCAGCATTTGTATCACAAAATCTTAGTTAATCAACTTGGACCAAGTATAAAAGAACTTTTTCCTAATGGTGACTACATCTTTCAACAGGATAACGTTCCCAAACATACAGCACGGTTGATAGATATCTAGAATCTAAATTGATACCAGTTATGTCTTGGCCAGCACAGTCTCCTGATTTAAATCCAATAGAAAACCTATGGTCTATATTGGATAAAAAATTGAAAGATCGTAGGGCAACAAATGAAGATGAACTGTTCTAAACTCTTCTTGTTGGTTGGAATGCTTTGCCAAATGACTTATTAAAAAGACTTGTTGATAGTATGCCTTCTAGATGCGCAGAAGTCATAAAAAAAAAAGGGTGGCCAATTAAGTACTAATACAACTAAAACTTGAAAAATACTTCACAAATCCTAATTTCTTTGTATTATATGTAATATACAATAATATCAAAAGCATTGCTATCAAAATTGTCTTATATTACTTTTATTATGAGTTTAAGATATTTTTTATTGCTTTTTTTTATTAAAAAAGTGAGCGTGGCTTTTTTTTTTGCACCCCACTGTGTATGTGTGTATGTGTGTATGTATGTATGTATGTATGTATGTATGTATGTATGTATGTATGTATGTATGTATGTATGTATGTATGTATGTATGTATGTATGTATATTAGGGTATTGACTTTTTAACATTTTTCAACAAATCAATTTCCTTGATGTTGTCTCAGAAGAACTTTTGCCTGCATTTTAGTTCTTTGGTGTTATTTTCTTTTGCTCATATAAAAACCTCCTGCGCGTAAGGTTTTTAGGACTGTACAATTAAGTCAAAGGCTGAGCTGACCAACTAAAGAAGATTTCTGAGGAGTTGCTAAAGCTTTGGCAGAACCTGGGTTTCTCTTTTATTTCTAAATAACAAGCTTTAGCAAAGAATGACAAGCTCATAAAAATATTTGAAAAACATAGAAAATGGCCAAATGAAGAGTTTGAAACAAATCATCATCAATCACCAATCATCAATCACCAATCATCATCATCATCATCATCATCATCATCATCATCATCATCATCATCATCATCATCATCATCATCATCATCATCATCATCATCATCATCATCATCATCATCATCATCATCATCATCATCATCATCATCATCATCATCATCATCATCATCATCATCATCATTTGCAGTAAAGATAGAGAACTTTACAGAAAAAAAATTTGAATCAGGAGGACAAGTGGTTTCCATGCCAACAATACATCCATCAAAATGGCCAAGAAGCCTATAAGAACCATCAACAAGCCAAGTGCCTGAATTCATTAATGATAATAATGCTGAGGAAGATAAGAGCAACACAGATTCCAATGCTGCAAAAGAGTGTTTTCCTCTGAAGAAAAAGTATGAAACAACAAAATCTGTTGCCTTACTGATATCAAAGTTGTCAATAAAGAGAGCATCAACTGTTCTTCAAAACTAAGCCAATGAAGGATTTGATGTACCCACCCTATCACAAAGGATGAAAATAAATCCTCAGCATGGCTAAAAACACTTATCACTAAAGGGGATTTCTGGCTGAATTTTGACAGGAAGAGAATTAACAATAAAGAATATCAGGTGGTCTGACTTAAGAATTTCACAAGAACTCTCAATTTCAGCATTTTGGCTTGTAATAGTGGATCAGCTGAGAATATCTTTATCCCACAAGCCAAAAAAATGGTGCTATTACTAGACTTCAGAAACAGTTCAGACTAAAGACAAGCCTCAGTTTATTGTTTGTCAACACCATATTTTTGACCTAGTTCTTTGGCACTTGTTGGATTCCTTGTTCACAATAAATTCAGTCAGTTAATTAAAGACATCTTGGCAGGATATGAGGACTTACAAAAAACTTATTCTGGTAAAGATAAGATACCAACACAGGAAAACTCAGGATAAAGGGACAATTTCAGATTTCTTTTTGAACTCTGTAAAGCATATAAATTTTCCAAGAAGGAGAGAAAATGGTCTCAATTACAATTGCATAAACTGCCCTTTCTTCATAGTGCTAGGTAGAATTCACAGGGAATCTTTGCATTAATAGCATTTTTTCTTCTTCTAAAAAAGAAAGATCAGCTCAAAAGTACTTTGACTTTAATGCAACTACATTGTCAAATGCATGGTTTTCAAATCAGCACTATACAGAGGACAATAATCAGCTATACGCTGCTGTCTCCAAATTGAACTGTGTAAAGGCCTTAACAATCAGTGCTTGATATATCTTGCTCAAAAATGGTCACCAAGCAAGCTGCCAAGCTGATGGAAAGGTTTGTATTTGTAACAGTACTTGTGCACAGAACTTGTAAAACTGACAAATATCTTACCAGCAACTTTACAAGTAGTAATTTAGAAATTAAAAAACTTTCTGATAAATTACTAAACATTATGTTGACAACATTTGTAATAGATGACTAGTAAACAGCTGAATATTCTTACGTTGATTACAAAACCTCATTAGATGCAGGAGTTTTTTCGGTTTTTTTTCACAATTTAACAAAATGAAAGTTATTACTGAAAATTATAAGCAAAAGTTCATCATTTACAACCATAGGCTTTTAAATTTGAAAAATGTCAATACCCTAATTTATAGATGTGAATGTATTTTTCAGTACATGTTTTCTTGGAAATTAATAACAAACACATGCTTTAAGATAACATTAAAGTCAAATGTCGAAAAAATTTAAATCATAGGTATGCAACATAAGAATTTCAACCTTTGAGTTTAATCCATGCAGAATGAAGCATAGCTCAACGGTAAAAATATGTTAGTAATAATTGTATATATAAAAAGAAAAAACATACTTTCAGAAAAACAAAAGTTAACCTACTAGCAGTATAAAAAAAGCACTGAACAATAACCAGAGGAGTTAGTTGCATAATCTACCATACTAAACAAAATTGTCAAATTTAGCTTACAAATTGAGATACATTAAGGAAAAAAGAATCAAATTATTTTTCATAAATAATTTTGTAATTTTAATTATTTTGGTTATAAAAACACTTTGTAACTATTAAATAATTCTTTTCTTAATATACTACTCAGAAAATTTATTAAAGTAAGGATGAAAGAATGGAGTTTGCACCCTAAATGAAGCTATAATAGACCAAAGTCTATTGTAGTTAGCTTATTGTCATGGTGTTTTTGAACTTAATAGACACTGTTTGAACTCAAGCAACAGATCAATGAAGGCAACAGATGTATTAAAATATAAGCAGAATCAGAAATGTTTCCAACTAAATTAATATGGCTGTTGCATTTCAATGACAGTGATGATAGGCCATGATGTCAAACTAATACTACAAAAACCTGATCTCCAAAAACTAAATACAACTTTCAGTAGCATTTAAATCTTTTACCAAATTTACTGAACTTGGGAGACATTGACAAATACTTTACAGATAAACTGCAACTGTTTGTATTGAATCTGACATTACTTGTATTATATTTACACACAAATACTATCAGAGAACTTCTAGCTTTTCCTTCTGATAAATTGAAGAAAACTTTAAACTTTGTAATAATAGTCATTTCTTTTGGAAAAATGAAGGAAAAATAGAACAGATGCCAAAAATAATATTAGAGTTTTGTAAGTAATTAAATTAAAGCTCCACCCATATTGACAAAAATCTTTGTTTACATATTACAGGAAGTAAATTGAGGCTTGTGGTTTAATATTACAAGTTAAAGAATTCAAGCAAAGGATAACCATCTGATAAAAAATCAAGGAGTGTTTTCCAGAAGATGATTTAAAAGTGCTTTTGAAGAAGTAAAAACCAAGAAGACTTCTTTAAAACAAATAGAAAAGTTCTAGAAATTAAAGATGAATGTAGTAACATTTCTGCTTGAATAACAAAGAGAAAAGAAGGAAGTTGATAATTCAAAATCAAAGATACCCTTATGTATCCCGAAAATCAAGAATGAAACATAGAAAATGAGAAAAATTATATCAATACTTTGATAAAGTAATTGAGATTGAAGAGTTACTAAGCTGTAAAAGTGATTTAGAATTTGAATTTCTACCAAAGTTTAAAAAAAAAACCTATTACAAGTTTTGTTTTTCTTGCAAAACATACTCTGACCACAAATGGGATGTAACTCTCTTATCATCAGCACAGTGCTATAATTTCAAGTGATTTTCCTAACTCTCAAGCAGAGGTTTTAGAGTTTATAGTCTCACCTCATACTTTAATTAGAGCTATTGTGTGTGTGTGTGTATATATATATATATATATATATATATATATATATATATATATATATATATATATATATATATATATATATATATATATATTTAGACAATAAAGACAGTGCGACGATGGCTGCAATAAATATCATTTGTATTATCATTAAAAGCATTTTTTAATATAACAAATTTGTGGGATGTGTCTGAGTACTACCAAATCTTCTTTTTAAAATTATAATATTATACTAAAACATGAACAAAATACTTCTATGAAAGTTATGCCAATTTTTTAAATTATTCTGCAAAATACTTATTAAGTAATTGTGGAATGCTTCTTTTTATCATAAACAAAGTTCATAAAAAGGCATAATAATAAACAAGGTATAATTATTTGATGCTCTTTTTTTTTAATTACAGTTTATATGTGTTTCAAAGTAAAAAGACAATGAAAAAAATGTCACCTCTTAAAAAGGATAAAAAAGATATTAAATCAGAAAAATTACAAGTCTGTGAAAAAGAAATACGTGAAAGTATTGAAGTCAAAAAAAATATATATATATGGTTGGTTGGATATCCTTTAGAAGATTTAAAAACAAGCTCTCTGCTCACTACAAATGTTTACAAATTTTTTAGGTTAGACTTAACACTATTTTAAGTCTGACTAACACTGTTTTAAGATTTTGAAAGTTTATTTCGAATTTCAATTTAATTTGTGTCTTTCATTTTAAGGTATCACTTGAAAAAAATGCTCAAGGTATCACTTGAAAAAAATGCTCAAAGCAACATTTCAAAATCTAAGCTAATTTCAATACTTAATATGAAGTCTGTCAAGCTATTCTGGGATAAACCCAATATTCCCTATAAGCAAGACAAGTACAGTTTTGAAAATATTCTAGAGCTACATGAAAAATGGAGGTTGCTTGCAAACTTTGAAAGTAAGCACTTCAGTAAGAAGAATTTATTTGAACAGAGCTTCACTCAAACATTAGATGGAATTTTTGATATTACTTCTCACGGTGCTAAGGAACATGTTCTAAGACCTTGCAACACATCCCCAGAAATTTTTTTTTTGATTATCATCAAAAAACATTTCCTCATTCAAAAAATGTAAAAGACAACTGTTTTTAGTAAGGGCTGGAGAGAAACCACATATTTTAGGGGAGTGCCCAGGAGTTTTGTTGTTCAAGATAGGTAACTAACAGGCATGAAGCATACTCAAATTTCTAGTATGTTAATACTGGTGCTGGATGAGGATGACTTGCAAAAAAAAATTAAGGTAATTGGAGCTAAACCAACCCTGCCCCAACTCATAACTACCCCTTTCCTAGAACTGTCACCTTTAATCATAAACTTTTTGTTGTTGTTCTATTATAAACTAGACCAAAATTCATCGACAGATTTCAAATTTCATCAAAAAATCTCTTTTTGTTTAAGATCTATAACCATGCAAAGCTTAAAATTACCCCCAATTACCCCTTGAAATAACTTTAAATGGTCTTAACTTTTTAATGAAAATTTTTTTAATGATGTAATTTGAAATTTGTTGATGAATTCTGATCTAGTTTAATATAAAACAGACAAAAAATTGAAAAGGGTTTTTAGGAATCACACCCTAGGGGAGGGCTGTTAGATATTGAGTAGGGTTTGCTACAATCACTTATTACCTAAAAAAAAAAAATTTCTTGTCTTTATGGTTAGATACTGATAAATACTTTACATTCCAAAATCATACTAAACGCCTGTTCATAGGAGGTTTAATGTTTTACTTTTTACAAACTAGATTCCTGCAAATAAAAAGCTACTTTAAAAGTGCTTGTAGTTGTAAGGAATAACAGCATTTTTAGCACCTCTACATAGTTTGGAATGTGCTCTCTAACTTTTCTCTTTTGCCAAAACTGATTGAAGTCCTGATAAATGGATTTAAGAGGTTGTTCGGTCCAGTAACCTAAGCCTATAGAATGTAAGAAGTACAAAAGAAATGCAAGTTTATTTAATAAATATTTATCGTTATTTATACAAATTTAACAACTAAACTGTTGAAATAGAGTTTTTAATTACTAATATTGTAAATTACTTTTTATCAAATTTAAAAGTTATTTATCATACCAAAGACTGCACCTTTCATGTCGATGAATTTGATAATATGTTGCTCAACTATGTGTACCTTCAAAGGAATTGTTGCCCTTAGATTTCTATAGCTCTTAGAGAGCTCATCTAAATCTTTGATATATGTGGAGCTTAATCATTTTCCAAAACAACAATGAACTATTTTTTCACAATCCCTAAGTACTTTAATGTATTTGGCAGTGGAAATTCCAAGACTAGACTCCTGAAAAAACAGTTCAAAGCTGTCTGTTTTTAAGCAACTTATTGCAAGAATTGCCTTCCAAATGATGCTACCCTTGGTAGGACACTCTGCAGATGTTTTACTTAGATATTGGTTAACAAACAATAACCCACACTCCTTGTTTTCAAATAAGTTTTTTTCAATCTCTTTTAAAATTTTGTCTACAACATCTAGCAGTATATGTAGACCAGGAATATTAACAAGTTCTAGTATTTTTTGTTTTTCTTGCCTGTTGATAAAGAAGGATTAACAACATTTGTGTACTTTTTTGCTTTTTGTTAAATTTGCACCATCAGCCATCCATTGATCATATAATCTACACAAAGATTCTAGAGTATAATGATCAACTTTTTAAAGTCAAGAGATGATATCATGCAATACGGACAAGGGTGGGTTGATAGTGCAGTTTGTTTTCCAACCATTTGAAGCAAAACCTTTATATCTTCAGATACTGTGTAATAGAGTACACTCTATTACACAGTATCTAATAGAGTACACTAATTGACACACGTGTCAATTTTATGTGAAAATTAAACTTTTTGGGAAATTGTAAGATGGCTAGTTTTTTTTTTGGTGTGAGTTACTATCTAAAACATGAAAATAAATTTAAATTTGAAAAAAAAAATTTCGTTAGCTACTTTTTTATACCCTTAAACTTTTTTTTTTAAGGCATTTTTGTGCTTGAAATGTTAATATTCTGCAATCTCCATCAAAAAGTATGATTAGGTATCATACAGTCAAGCAAATTAAAATGAAAATTATAATATAAATATTTTACTTAAGAATTTAGTATAACAGACAACATGTAGCAAAAGAACGTGTTTAAGCATCAACACTTGTATTCATAAAGATTATTTATTATGTCTGTTTTATTTTTATATCTTATTTTTCTGTTTAACTTTTTTTTCAAGTAAGTAAAACTGACAACATAATCAAGATGTCAAATACCCCAAAAACAAGAAGCAAGTCAGTTTGTCAACTCAGTAACTTGATTGAAAAAGGTCTAGAGTTTCCCTCATTAGAACCCCCTACTTCTAGAGATATCCTCAAGTATAGCTCATATTTAAGGGAGACTAGTGAGAAAGACTACAGAAATTACACTGTTGATCAGCTAGTTCACATTATTATTCCATGTTACAGTGGAAAAAAGCCAATGCTAAATTTGTCCATTACTGGTAAGTTCATTTTCATGTTTTGAGGTCAAGGACCTCAAAAAGATCCTTGAAAAAAAAGATCCTTGCATTTTACATTACAAGCTGTAGGCTGTGATAGTACCAATTAAAATACTGGATCGGGAGGAGGAGTAATACAGTGGGTTAAAAAAAAATATGTAAGAAACTTGTTTGGATTATATGTGACCTACACACTGGGGAACTTGGGCTAAGGAGGCTTATTAAATTCCTTGATGGTCCTACTCAAAGTAACAACCAATGGTCAGGAGCACTTGGTAAGATGTTAGATAAAGCAACAGACCTTGAAATTAATCCAGACTTTTAAAAAGGTTTGTGAAGCCTCTCCTCCTCCTATCTATCTCAGTCTTGATATTGTTAATGATCTGAGTACTGATCAGAGCAATGCATACCTGATAGTAATAGCTATTAAAACTGGAGTTCTGCCAAAGAGACTAGCACTACTAGAAATTGATCCTGTTTGCCACAGTAGATGGCTAACTACTGCCTTAAGATTTTGCAGAATCTAGGCATGGAATAACAGGTGAAAATTTAAATAAGTTGAGATTGATTGTTGAGTACATAGTAGATGTGTTTATCCCTAACTGGTTTAACATTAAAGTTAAGTCTAGTTGGGTGGAAGGACCAATCAACTTACTTAATCAGATACAATTACTAAAACTTTAATCTAAGGAGGTAATTAATATTGTTTTACCTGCTTTTAAAAGATCAGCATGGTATGCTCACCCTGAGCCTGCTCTGCAAGCTATGCTTTGCAGTCAGATAGAAGAAGAACAAAGAAAAGCTGTTAATAAAATAGTTAAATTCAGAAGAGCCGGAAACAATATACTTCAATTTGGGGATAAATCTTTTAGGATTCGAAATGCTCCTAACATCAGCATGGAAGCAACCTGTTTGTCAAAACTTATTGACTAGAATAATATTGCTGAACCCCCTCTAACATGTCATATATCTACTAAGGTATATAAAGAGTTTATTAACACTCAAATGAAAGAACCAAAATGGCCTTCTCATATATAATCTGTTGAAAGATGTGTGAAAATGACATCTGAAAGTGCTTGTCATGTCTTTGGACATGTCAGAAGAGAAACATACATTCAAGGTCAGTTAGCTAGCATTTTAACTTATAGCCAATAATTCAAGTAAGAAAGATTAGATAAACCTCTTAAAAAACAAATAGTTTATAAGTATTTATTTTATTGATTTGTTAGTAAAAAAAAAAAAAAAAGCTATAATTTAATGTATAATCATTTTTTATGAGACATTATTAAGACATTAACACAAAATAGTATTTAAAACTAATATATTCAGATAAATATATTATTTAACTCAGAGCTGTTTTACAGCCCCCCGAACTCCCAGTTTAGGACAAAAGGGACTACTTGGTTGCAGGGGACCTGCTTGAAACTTGAGAAATTTTTGATACATGCATATTGCAAATCAAGCTATTACTTTTTTATAAGCTATATGAAGTCGAATCTATTATGACTAAGCTTATTTAACAATTATGTGAAAATTAACAAAAAATTTAAAAGTATCTTTAAATAACTTTTATTTTTATAACTTCTACCTGCAAATGCAACTTTTTTTTGCTAGCCATACATAATTAGGAGAAATAAATGGCAGTCAAATTCTTGTTTTTCTAATTTGTACAAGCATGTAGAATTCCTTGTCCCACTTGGGCATAGCAATCTTGACAAATTAGTCTTTATGCAGGTTTATTTGAAACATCTTCAGCGCCTTGAGGAACAAGCTTTCCTGACACATTCAACCATAGGGGCCAATATTTTTTCCATTTTTGATTTGCGCCCACATTCACAAATAAAACATTCACATTTTCTCCCTCTGACAACTCTGGTATTTAGGTCTAAATTTTATAGCATATGTATGGCAACTGTAATAACCAAAATAACATAACTAAATTTAAACTAAATATAGTTATAAAACACAATATAGTTATAATTACCTTCATAACACAGCTGCATAGTGAAGTAAGGATCAGTCCCTGCAAACCTTTTTCTACATTTCGAGCAAAGCATGGTAGGATGGTCAGGGTTATTTGCTGACTAACCTTTTCCAGAATATAGCTTTTTTTTCCAGAGTATAGTTCTGATATGATTTGAGTCGTCATTTTTCTTTTTATTTAGATTTAAATAAGTTGTTTCAGCATTATTTATTGGTCTTAAATCCTTGCCTCTTTTGAAGCAGCAAATGCAAAACTTTTTAACAAACCAACATGTTCTTTTGCATGTTTAGGCATTTTAAATGAATGCTTCAAATAAAAATTTGATACGGATTGATAATATTGGCATGATAAATTGGTCATATTAATCAAATGTCATATATCGGTCATATCAATCAAATGTCAATGTAATGGCCACAAATATGCTTTCAGTTCGCATGTCAATGGGTGTGAGGAGTTATTATGCAACTATTAACAATTAGCAACTGCTAGCTTTTACTAATTGGTAATAATTAAAGGGTTTGGCCAGCCTTAATATATATATATATATATATATATATATATATATATATATATATATATATCAAGCAAAACAAAAAATATAGGAATTGGATGAATTATTGAAGCTCCTGACCGCCTAAGAAATAAAGTGCTAATTCTGCAGCTTCCTTATAATCATCTTATGGATGATAAGATTTTACTTTTTTTCTCTAAAAACACACGAGTTATGCCTGCTTTCTTTCTGCTAGATTCTTAATGCTGGCAGTCTCATAGAAGAATTGGAAAGCATCTTAAATGGTAATACTCAATACTTAATAGATTAGTGAAGAAATATAAATACACTAGTATAACTTAAAGGTCTATTGGATCAGGGAGAAAACCTAAAACTTCAAAAAAGGAAGATTGCTAGATTCTTAATGTTGGCAAAAAAGATTTCACTGTTGAAAATTAGCTGAGGAAAAATTCAACCCCAAAACATGCAGCACAACCATTAAACACAATAAAAAGAATAATGTTTCGGGTAACTTTAGTGCACACAAAGTTGGAAAACTTTAACGAGTGAAAGGCACCATGGACCAGCATTTGTATCACAAAATCTTAGTTCAACAACTTGGACCAAGTGTAAAAGAAATTTTTCCTGATGGTGACAAGGTCTTTTAGCAGGATAACAATCCCTAACATATAGCATGGTTAAATAAAAGATATCTAGAATCTAAATTGATATCAGTTATTGTCTTGGCCAGCACAGTCTCCTGATTTCAGTCCAATAGAAAACCTTTGCTTTATATTGGATAGAAAATTGAAAGATCATAGGGCAACAAATGAAAATGAACTGCTCCAAATATGCTTTCTAGATGCACAGAAGTAATAAGAAACAAAGGGTTGCCAATTAAGTACTAATACAGCTAAACTTGAAAAATACTTCATAAATCCTAATTTTTTTTAATATATGTAATATACAATAATATCATATGCATTACTATCTAATTCTCTTATATTACTTTTATTATGAGTATTTTATAAAACCAACAAAAAATGTAAAGACATTTTTTGTTGTGCTTGAGTGTGGTTTGTTTTGCACTCCTCTGTATGTATGTATGTATGTATTTATGTATGTATGTATGTATGTATGTATGTATGTATGTATGTATGTATGTATGTATGTATGTATGTATGTATGTATGTATGTATGTATGTAAACAATAATAAGTAAACACAGATTTATTTAGTATAAGTTTTGATTGCTTTTTTGGAGATCACAAAAACTTATTATTGAGTGTTTTTTTTATTCTTTACTATAAAAAAATTGTCACATGGTCAAGTCAGCTTTAAGTTTTTATCAGTTTTTTTCCATTCTAATAAATGAATAACTTACAAAACAAAAAGGAAGTTTAACCAACTCAGATTTAGATATTTTTAACCAGTATATTTCTTCCTTTTTAACCTAATCAACTTTAAAAAATGGGTTCAGTCATCTAAATAAAAGGAAAATATAAATTGCACTAATTATTACATGGTTCATTATAGCAAATAAGTATATATATATATATATATATATATATATATATATATATATATATATATATATATATATATATATGCACACACACATACCTTTTCTTTACAACGTGCATACTACTCCTATTCCAGAGCTTTTAAAATAAGTTGATGGGGTATACGGGGTAACAATAGTTAATTACGTACTTCTGATATCAATGAAGAAAAAGCTATAAAAAGGAATGTTATGTTAGGAAGTCGTATAAATTTAAAATCCTTTCCTGTATAGAAAACACTAGCACTTTGGAATCATTTCCAGTTTGAGAGCGTTCGCATGAAACCTGTATTTCTTAGATATTAATTAAATGCAGTGAAAAATATATATTTACAGTGTCAGTCGCGTGAACGTTGGTGGAGTGAGAAGATATTTCCAACAAACCTTTTTTTATTTATACTTATTAACTCTAAATCGCATGCGCAAATGATATCAAAAAATAACAATAAATATTAGTAATATTTTGTGAGGTGGTATTTCTTATAAATTTTAGAAAAAGGGAAGTTCTTTTAATTCAAACATTTTAAAACATTATGGGAGTAATTTTATTGCTCAAGTTTGGGAATAGAATAGTTAAATTAAGCTTACAAATAGGAAGAATTGAGTTACTTTATCTAGCAACGCCCATAGCAACTATTTATTTATGAATATTACAAAAATGATACTTCTAGAGTCAATCTTGATCTTAACTCATTGTTGAAAGAGAGAAAAAAAGGTGTTATTATCAGCCATTCACAAAATTCTCGTAACAGTATTCTGAGATCTACTTCAAGACTAAAAAAAATGTGCCTTTACTGTCAAAAGAGTGAATAAAAGCTTTAATGGTGTTATTTTGAAAAGAAGTCCAAAGAACATATATGTGGGTAAAAAGTATAAAGAAGTCTCTTTAAATTCATCTGCTATTTCATTTTATGATGAATTTCAATATCATGATAGTGTTTAAAGTTTAAGTGTATATAACGGACAGTTCATTACAGAAACTGCAAGGTCACACGATGTTTCAGGCATGTTAACATTTATAAATCCACTAACAAAAGTTATAAGGCGGAAACTGAGAGGAATTAAATAAGATTCTTAGATAAAAGGGTAGTAGAAGAATCTGTCCCTTTTTATGAATCTGGAGCATTTTAAATAGCGCTTTATTTGCTTTCTAATTATCTTTTTAGTTTTTAGTAAATTATATAAAAATAAAAGGAGATATTTCTAAATTGGTCAATTATTTTTCTTTGAAACTTTCACAGTTTGTCTAAAATACATTGTAAGAGACCTGGTTGCAGAGTAATTCATTATACATTTCGTAAATTTATATTTTAGATATTACCCAGCAAAACCAACCAAGTAAAAATAAAAATTATCATGGCAATGCTTTTAACTTTGGAATCACATCAGTTAATTTAATAAATCTGCTAGGGTACCTATGTAAGAAAAAAAAACAAAGTTAGTGAAATAATGCTGAATGATTTGTAAAATCTTATCTATTTTCTTCTAAAAATTTAAATGTTTTTAAATAAATTTGAATGGCTCTATCTTTATCAAAATATAGAAAAAAATAATTTTATTTTCTCTAAATAAGTTCAATAAATAATTCAACGAAAACAATAGTTGAGGTCAAGATGAAATTTCTTAGATCATTTGAGCTAGATTTGTGAGACTTCACTTTTATAAAAGTAGAAAAAAGCTGCAGTGAAAATTTGCTGCGCTTTATTTTAAGCTTTGTCTTAAAAGGTCTAAATAACAAAACGTTTCTGTCCTAATTTTCCTAATAATTTCCTTTTCTCATGATACATATCATATATCATATTTGAAAGGTATGATCAGTGCTTCATCAAATATCAAGAATGCCATCGAAAGAACTGTTCCTGGTGTAATATGCAATAATGTTGATGAGTTTGTTGCAATGGTTTTACAACATAGATCTCTTGAACCAGATAATGTAGATGTTAAGATTGGGGTAGATGGAGGGCAAGGCTATCTAAAGGTTACCTTATCAATTACATTGAAGCCAGAGCTTGATGCACATTCAAGTGAAAAGAAAAGACTGAAATATTCTGATGAGTATGGATGTAAAGATTTTAAGTTTACTAGTGTTCACAAAACTTTAGTTTTGGCTGTATTACCCTCTATTGATGAAAATTATGCAAACATAAAAATGTTGTTGGATAAATTAAAACTTAACTCTCTGGATTACTCTATTTCAGAAGATCTAAAGATTCTTCTGCTGATGGTTGGAAAGCAGTCAGCAGCTTCAAAGCATCCTTGTCCATTTTGTGAAACAGAATCACCTAGTATGCTGAGAGCTGAATCATATTCTCTAACTTCTTTGTGTGAGTGGTATAACAAATGGATAGCTGCTGGAAGAAACATTGCAAAAGCTAAATATTTTAGTAATGTAGTTAATCCTCCTTTATTGACTGGAAATGTAACAATGAAGATCTTATCAATTGTCAATATACCAGGCTTACATATTTTGCTAGGCATAGTAGACAAACTTCTCAAACTAATTGAAAAAAACTTGTTTGAGAGTACTTATGAAGGATTTCATTTTGTAAATTGTTATTTATCTACAATTAATCTTGCCAGAGTACCTTATCAAGGTAAACACAGGTTAGAAGGAAATGGATCCAACAAGTTTCTGAGAAAACTTGATCGTTTTCAAATCTATTTGAATGAGCACAATATTGTTGGTGGAAAGTATATGAAAGCCTTGAGAGACTTTAGCGATGTTGTTCATGGGTGTTTTGGGAAAACATTAAATCCAAACTACTCTGAATATATTAAAAGATTTTCACAAAGTTTTAGAGATCTTGGTACAAACATTACACTTAAAGTTCATATTGTGGAGTATCATGTTGAAGAGTTTATTATAATGAAAGGAGGAAAGTTTGGTAAGTGTATATTAAAAACATTTTAGGTTTTTACATATAAAAGTATTAATTTTCAATATTTCCAAAGGTTTAGGATATTGGACTGAGCAATCATTGGAATCAGTTCATCAAGACTTCAAACAATTTTGGGAAATACGAAAGGTAGGACAACACAACGCTAATTTCAATGAAGTCTTGCGAAGAGCTGTCTGCGTGTACAACACAAGACATTTATAGTTAAAGGGATACATATAAACAAAGCGTGTATGTATGTATATATATACTTTATAACTTTAGTTAAATGTAGCATATATGCTTTAGTAAATATTTCTTTTTTAGAAAAAAAAACTATTTTACTTAGAATTTTTTATCCCAAGTTTTTTATCCCAAGATATGATATAAGGTCTTAAGTCACCTTCAGGGTACCCGTGTACACTTTATATTAAAAATGGCTGTCCATGTTTACTCAGTTGCTGAATTTATAAGCTTTACTACTGATATATGGACCAGTAGTTCAAATGAAAGCTTCATGAGCCTGACAGGTCATTGTTTAGACAATACATTTAATCAGAAAACTTGTACTTAGAATAGCTCTATTTCCTGAGAGGCATACAGCAGCAAATATTGCTGAGTTGATTGAAGATATTATCCTGTATTTAAAATATCACCTTCAAAAATTCATTTAATAGCTGGAGATACTGGTGCAAATACTGTTAAGGCTATTAAAGATAGCCCATATGATAGTACGCCTTGTTTTTACACACACTGTAACTAGTAATTAATGAGTGTAATTTTGAACAAAC
The DNA here is from genome assembly GCF_058129835.1 of Hydra viridissima. Lineage (NCBI taxonomy): Eukaryota > Metazoa > Cnidaria > Hydrozoa > Anthoathecata > Hydridae > Hydra > Hydra viridissima. The sequence continues at coordinate 7,845,955 of NW_028324303.1, forward strand.
AGTTGTCAAGAATGTCATTGCAAACTGCTATTCAATTGTTGGGCATTTCAGCCATTCTTCCCAAGCCTGCCCTAAACTTAAAGCTCTTCAAGAAGCAAATAATGTTCCTAAGCACAAACTTATTCAAAATGTTCTAACAAGGTGGAATAGTACCTGTCATATGTTAGAACTAATTTATAAACAAAGGAAACCTCTAACCATGTATGCACTTGAAAATGGTAAGCTTCCTTTATTAAATGCAAACAAATGGATGATTATTGGACAGTTTTGTGTTTTGCTAAAAGATTTCCACAAAACAAGAGTTCGCTTGAGTGAAAGAAATTCTATTGTCTCAGATATTATACCACAGATACAGTTTTTGAAACATTTCATTAATAAAGCTTTAATTGATGACAACTAATTCAATGGAGAATAGTTTCAAACAATATACTGATAACTATAACATCATCTTGTCAATATTTCTTGATCCCAGATTCAAATTATAAATATTCAAAAATGAAAACACCTTTTCAGCTGCTAAAACAAGTACTGAGAACATAACCATTCAACTTATTAAAACCCATGAAAATATAAAAAACATCAGTTACTGAAAATGATCCGTCTGCAGCTTGTGACATTGAAAATATTGACTCAGAATATGAAAATAATGGTACAGTACTAAATGAATAGAAAGATATAGTAGAAATGGGTTTTGACAATTGCTTCGAAGAACTTGTAGGATTTAATTCTAAATAAATTGGTCAACCACAAACTTTAATTTCAAATGAAACTTTATTAAACAAAATTCAACACTACTCAAATGAAGACTTTATTGACAAAGAAAGCAATCTTTTGTTGTGGTGGAAATCACAGAAAACCAAAATGCGACTATTAGCAAAGCTTGCTTTAAAGTATTTAAGCTGCCCATTGTCTTCTGTGGAGAGTGAAAGACTTTTTAGTATAGGTGGAAATGTATATACTGCAAAGAGATATAGCTTAACAGGAGCTCATGGTGAAATGTTAATATTTCTGAACTATAATATGAGAATTTAAAAATATTTGATTTTGTATATATTACTATAATTAGTATAGTATAATTCTTTTAGAAGTGAGTATCTATGTTCTATTTTTTCATGAAATATAATTTATTTAGGAGTTTAAAAGCTTTGATACTATGAGGAGGTCAAATGAAAAAAAAAAAGTCATGAAAATTGTATAACTTTGTAGAATTAGAAAATTACAGGGAAAAAAAATTTGGAAAAAATAATTGCAACTCTCTTTGAGAGCTTTTGCTCAAAAATAAAAAAAGAATGCCTCCCAATGCCTTAATCAAAATTTCAAAGCATATTCTGTTGTGGATTTGAGGGTTGCGCAAATTAAAGAGTATCGTTAGCCAGGGTAACTTTGGTCAGTTTTGGGAGTTTTTCTTAAATATCTCTGAATCTTATTAATTTTTTACAGTTTTCTCTTGTGGTAATAACATTATAGGTCTTGGCTATAGGCCTCTATATTTATTTTTTTAATTTTTTTATTACAAATACTTATTTTTAAACGCCGAAAAGTGACCAATGTTACCCCAGGTTTTTATCATGTTTGATCAATAATACCCCTGCTATGGGGTAACATTGGTCACTTTTTGGAGTTTTAAAAAATCATCAGTCCTTAAACACTTAGAGAAACATGAAAAGAACATTTAAATGGACAAAATATTTTGCAACTAGCTCCCTGTTATTGTGCAAAAGTCATTAGAAATCATTTTCTAGTAGGTCATTATCGTCATCTGAGGATGATGACACTTGTTCAACTCTTGCCCTTTTCTTGTTATTCTTGGTATTACTGTTATTCTTGGTGTTATTGTTATTCTTTGATGTGGTAGGAGTTGTGTTATTCACCAGATCTTGCGGTGTTATCGCTTTGCCAGGTGTGATCTTTTTCCCTCTGGTGCGATTTGTTTTCCCATCCTGTCCACAATGTTTCACTAATAGACCTATATCTTCATTGAATACTTCCTTAACAGTACTACCGGTACCTCTTCCAATGTCTTTGTTAACCTGTGGCAAACGCTTCATGACCATTTCTTTATCGAAGGGAAATATTCCACATTTTTTGGTATTGATTCTTTGATGCGCGTTTCTATCTTTAGCGGACGGAAAACAGCAACGTCCAGCGGTTGAAGCAAATGGGAAGCGTATATTCCGAACTGTCGACTAGCCTTTCTCACGCTTATTCTCCCAGTTAATCATTCTTTTTTAGCATTGGACAACGTTTCTTGACTGTATGAAGTTGCATACGCTCTTGAACCACGCTTTCGCTTATATTTCCTCGGCATTTTCACCGGCTAAGAATTCAAATGGTTCAATAAATGTATCAGAAGTGTCAAAAAATGCCAAAATAAACTCAATGTAGTCTACGAAGTAACTGTGCTATATTCACAAAAACTGTTGATATACCAAAATTGTTGATATAATAGTCGATATATATTGTTGGTATCTCTAACAAAATTAAAACATGTTATCTTTGTTAAGTTTTAGGAATTTAAAAAAAAATCAACAATTGACCCCGGTCAACAAAGTCACCCCGGCGACTAAAGTTACTCCGGTTGACGGTACCATTTTGAATACTTTTTTAACGGGCAAACTTTTTTAACGCCGCACTATGCGTCGCGCTGATAGAAAAAAAGGAAATAGCCTTATGACTAGAGAACTATTTAACATTTTGAAGTAATTTTTTTAACAAAGCATCAATTATGAGATATTGTTTGTTTATACATATATTTATAAAAAAAAGTCCGGTCTTTTTTAAAACCGGTTTCATTCCGGTTTTTTAGTTGGTTTATCCGGACTAATTCGATTTTTGATTAAAAAGATATAAAACCGATAGTTTTTGATATTTTAAACTCTAAATCTGATATATCAATTTATCTTTTTTAGGGGTTACAGGCATTTTTAGTCTCCAACTTATATTTTCATGTTAAATAAAAAAGGAAATAGCAGAAATATTTTATTATAAATAAAAGTGAAATAAATACTCCAGAAGTTCCATTCCCCTCAAATGCAGAATCAAGGTTCTGATGCTAAAATAGGTTTTTAACAATATGTGGCTATGAGAATAGCCTTTTTTTAAAAGTTGCTTATCAATTACAGCTGCATGGTTTAATGATGCTTCCTTGATTTCTTTTCTTAATATGAACCATTACTCTTTGACTTCCTAAAATTATTTAACAACAAACACTAAAATTTTAAAAAGTTTTGTTATTGTAAAAAATAGTATAGTTTAAGATATAAACTATTTATTATAGAAATTATCTATCAAATTCTAATTTTAACAATTTTACATTCAAGAAAAAACTGTATTCACTATAATAAATGTATATAATTGAAATATAATTAAAATTTTCATTCTAAACATGTCTCAGCAATCTTTATGTGGAGCAAATTTAATATCTACAACAAGCCTTCAAGAATTGCACTATGCATCACTAAGTAGAAATAGGACTTTAGACACATCTTTGAGGAAAACAAAAACATGGCAAAATTGAGTCAATTTGAGGCCAATTGATGCAACTTTTCCTCAAACATAAAAGTTTGGGATTCTTATGCTTCAACTTTTCTAACAATTAGTTTTTTTTTTTTTTTTTCAAGCATAAAAAAACATGCTGTGTTGATTATGTGAAAAGATCTCAAAAATATCAGATTGGCTACCACCAGCACCTAAAATGTATCATTAATAAAATTAAACGATAACATTAAATATTTAAATTTAAGATATACATAGCTTTCTCCAATATTTACCTTAAGAACAGTTATCAGCTTAATCTTCTTGCAGTATAGCCTTAATACCTCTTGCATTTTGTTTTTCTTACAGTATAGGTACATATCAGATGTCATAAATAAATAATTAGCTGTATCCCTAGTATTTTCAGCAAAAGAAGTCAAACGTGCATGACGTACTCATGCAGTTTTGTTGGCTTTGTTCCTGGCTTCAATGGCACTCTCAGACAAAGAACCTATTGGATACTTAAAATATTTAATAAAAGAAACACCATGAACTACCATTCTATGCAAAGACTGTGACATTGGAATGGTTTTTAAAAACTGATCATTAGAAATGAGACCAAACAGACATTCATATTTCTGCTTGAAAATTTTCACATCCGGTCTTGCTGTTGTACTATTCATATCAATGAGCAGATCCCTAAATAGTTTCATCAGTGGTATTCTTCCAGTCACAGATGGATTGTTAAAGAATTTTCGTGCAACATTGCCAGTGTTGGATGTACAACTTCCCTTCCTGACAAAAGATACCCTTATTTTTAATTGTATTTTGAATAAGTGCTGGAGTTTTTTTTTTGTTTTCAATAAATTCTTGGCCATTTTTTGCTGCTATTTTTCTTCCTTGTTTCACTGCTGGAAGTTTGCAAGCAGTATTAAAAAAAAACTAACTCCATGCTGAATATCCACAATTGAAGATTTCAATATATTCCAAGTTTCAATATATTTTTGTCTGCATTTTTATCTTTATTCCAAATGGTTTCCAAATTAAACTCCTTAGGACTTGCTTGACATACATGACAGCACTGAGATGCAATATTTTTTAAAGCATTTTTGATACCACAGCATTAAGTGTTTTACCATCATTCATTGTGGTATAAATAGTTGACAAACTTAAATTTATAACAAAAGTATTGTCATGAAGTATAAGTTTACTTTTAATATTCTCTAAAGACAAAATTTCATTTTGTAAATGTTCAAACTTCTCTTGAATAAAACTAGCAGTCTCTTTGGAAAAACAAAACATAAGATGACGGGTTGCATCTGGACTATTTGGATTACAATTTTTCCATAGCATCTTTTTTCCACTTCTAATCTCCAACAGTACAAACACTTTACTATACACAGTGTGATCATCCACACCTTTCTTCATAGTTACTGCATTCTGAAACTCAGATTGGTCACTCTGACCATCACCACCCACTTTGCAAATAACATGTTATCACGTTCCTCCTGTGCTAAAACTTTAATAGAATTATCTTCATACTCCAAAAGATACTCAAACTCTCTAGAAACTGAATGTTTGATCATATTGAAGAGACTATATTTTACTTCAGTTTCTGAATATTTCACCTGCTCTGGAAATGTATGTGTTAAAAGTTGACGATGAGTGAATCAAGCCATTTTGATAATTTATAAAAACCATCGCAAGGTAAAACTGAATCAAATAAAAACTTACCGTATGTTATTGAACTTCGGAATTTTCATTTACTTCACAGAATTTAGTCGGTTTTTAATAAAACTCACAGTAGTAAAAATGATTTTAAAGCATGAGGTCACAGAGGTCGCCTCAATTTTTTTGCATGGCAGTAAAGTCGATTTGCAGTAGCTATATTTTATTTAAAAAAAACGAGGCGACCTCTGTGACCACATGCTTAAATTAATCAATGTTTAAGAAATCAAAAAATCAGCAAAAAAATGCTATTCAAAAACCTTTTTTTTCTATTTCTTGTTTTACATTCAATTAAATACATTATTATTTTAATTTCGCATAAAAATAATATAGAAATTCAACACTTATCATATATTTTGAAAGGATTTTAACAAAAAAGCGAGTTTTTTAAAACCTTAAAAAAACCCTTAAGATGTCAAAAGTTTAAAAAAACTAAAAATGATTTTTTTTTTATAGAGAATTAAAAATTGAATGCAAAAAGAAAAAACTTAAAAAGTTTAAATATGAAAAATCACTAAAAAATATGTACAAAATCCTATTTCCGCTTAGGGAGGGATAGTGCGCCGTAAGGCGTTAAAAAAGTTTTAATGATTTTGCGCATGCGCAGATTTCACATTTAATAAACTTTTTTAACGACTAACTTTTTTAACGCAACAGTTGCACTAAATTATATTAAATTTGTTTAGCCTGATCAAGTTATTTAAAAAATGGCGTTTGCAAAAACATTTCAAAACGAAGCTGATATTATTTCTCTTGCAAATGAAATTGCTCAAGCTATTGAAGTAACTTTTAGTCATACTTCTTCTAAACTTGAGAGAGATAATGCTTATAAGGTACTAACATATTTTTTTACATACATACATACATACATACATACATACATACATACATACATACATACATACATACATACATACATACATACATACATACATACATACATACATACATACATACATACATATATACATACATACTTACATACATACATACCTGTATGTATGTATTAATATATACATAGATGCATCCATACATACCTGTTTTTATGCATAATTTCATATAACTTTGTGTGTTTTTGTTTGTATATGTGTGTGTATATATATGTACATATAAATATGTGATTACATATATATATATTAGAGTGGCTTAAAAATGTTTTTTTCAAATTTTAAACTGCACATTTTCCAAAGATTAAGCTCCACACTTCCAACACCTCTATTGCTACTTTAAATAAATTCAATTAATAAGCTAATAAGCTTTAAAATAATCAAGAAAAAAAATAAAAATATTCAAAAGAAGCATCAGAACAAATATGCAAAGGCACTGGAAAGCATATGGAAAGGAGAGAGCATGAATACATAATGAAAACTAAGAAAAGATTTAAAGAGTTGCAAGCAACAATCAAATTTCTGTATTAAAATCTCAAATGCAAAAACCATTGAAAGAAACAGAAGATTTATGATAAACGTAAAGGGAGATGTGAATTGGAAAGTTAATATCTCAGACATTAAAAGCAATTACAAAGAAAAACTCAAGTATCCCAAAAAATGCGTGTTTATATTAAAATAAAATCCTGAATGGTAATACTGTTTGACTAATTGTGTGAATTCAAAGTGATAAAATTTATATCAGAAACTAGATGTATTGAAGAAAAGACCTGAATGAAAAAATTGGATATCTAATCATACTTCTCAGATTTCTGAACAGTGTAATCAGATATCCAATTTTTGGTTGAGGGTAGTGTTATGCCATTCCTGGTACTTGCAAACAGTTTAAAAATTATGTAGGGAAGTTGATACTTTTGTCAATATTTACTATTGTGTCAATTTATTTGTATATTCTCTCATCACAGGGAATTTTCTTTTGAATACTAAAGTTGATATTGTTGGCAATATCACTTTTAGTTGCCAAATTTGCTTCTTGAAATTTTGGCAACTAAAAGTGATATTGCCAACAATATCAACTTTAGTATTCAACTTTTGAAATCTGAATAGTTGTGAACAATTTTTGAATAATTTTAAATAATGAATTTATTGCAGTAGTTACTATGTTGCAAAAGTTATTGTTACATTCAATGAGGCCAGTTGTTTGGTTAGTGTTGGGAATGTTCCTTGTGCTCTTTTATTTTTGGACATTGTGAAAAAATGTACACCAAATCAACTTTTTATTAACAAATACGTATAAGTACATTTTACACACTTTTATTTTTGATTTATATTTAATCAATATATTAATTTGACCACTCTTACTTAACTCTTTGCTTTTATTCACTCACTGCACTACTTAGGAATTTTCATTCTTTTTGATTCTTCTCTTTTTCACTGATAAGAAACTGATGTTAGGGTTTCCTTAACTCACCTATGCAAAAGTAGAGATTTAATGCGGCTTTGTTGCCACAAGCCGCATTAAATCTCTACTTTGAGTTTATCATCTAATATAGAACACAGATTCTCAATTGGATTAAGATCAGGTGGTTTAGCTGCCCACTCAAAGCTAAGTATTCCAGCATTTTGTATAGACCTTGTGATTTTTCTTGCTGTTTGTTTTGGGTCATAGTATTGTTGAAAAATATAATTTCCATCCAGAAATAGATGTTATACTTGGTTTTAATTGGTGCACTAAAATGTAATGGTACATATGTTGGTCCATGATTTCTTTAACTCTGTTCAAGTTTCCCATTCAATGAGCAGCAAATGCATCCCAAACCATGATTTTTTAAATCATGCTTTACTGTTGCATGTGTATACTCTGGGCTAAATGTTTCACCTTTTTTTTTTACCACATCTAACTTTTTTGGAAATATCACGCAAAGACCAATCTGCAATTAAATTATTCTACTTTTATCAAAGTCTGAAACATGTTTTTTCGTAATTAATAGCTATGAGTTTTAAATGATAAACAAATGATAAAGTTAAAATTAAATACAAAAATACTATGAGTATGACTGTCTCATACCTAATTCATTATTTAAATTTGGTAGAAGCAGAATCAAAAGCATGTAATTCTATCATTTTTGCCATCTAAGTATATTTTTCTAGTGAATATAAAATTGTTAAAACATTTAATTTTAATTTTTTTTTTTAAACATAAACAGATGAAAAGTTAAAAACAAGTTTATATCACAAAAAAGTATGTAAAATTATATGTAACACTTTAAAAATAAGAAAACTAATGTGAAACAGAAAATATCATTTAAAAGAAATCCTTAGGTGGCCTGTTGTTTATTTGTTTGTTTTTTTTTGTTTTGTTTTTTTTTTGTAATTTTTAATTTTAATCAGTGAAATAATGTAAATATATTAAATATCAAACATTTAAAACCAAAAATATGTAAAAAATTAGTCAATTTTACTTTATTTTTTAAAAAAGACATTATTTAATTTAAATTATTTATTAGCACTTCTGCAGTTAAATCTCAACAGTTTGAATAAACTTTTTTTTCTATTTTAATGAAGGAAACAGTGTAATAGTAATTGTTATTTTATATTTAAGAAATAAAGTTTAGAAATATTTAACACAACATTGAATTTTATAACTTTTTTTTAAAAAATCATGTTGCCCAAAGAACATGTCTTTGAGGACACTGTAGATTGATGTAAATTCCTATATGTGTTAATTAATGTTTGTTTACTTTTACAGGTTTTTGAGAAAACAAGAGCTATTGATCCACAGTGTGACAAAGTATTCTCGTTACTGTATAGAAAGCATAATGGTTTCAGCTCTAATATTAGAATTTGCTCTTTACATTTGTTTGACCAATATATAAAGTAACTATCATTGTGAAATTTAAAACTTGTTTTTACAGGGTGGGCTAACTTGGACTGACTGTTTTAAAATCCATACTTTTTATATTTAAAATGTTTAATATTTAAAATGCACTTTTTAAGGGCCTGTTTATATGGAAAGCAGGCTGGCTCGTTTGCCGAGCCAACCCGTTTGCCGAGATATCGATGTTATCAATATTTTAACTTAATTTTATTTTGTGTTTATATGAATAAACGAGCTAGCCCGGATAGCAATCTCACTGTTTTTTGCTGAGATCTCAGCAAATGGGCTGGTTATATTCTTATATAAATTTGTATGCATGCGTACAAATTCTTACATTTTTTAAATTTGAAAGCTTGTGCGTAAAATAATAAATTTAATAATAAAACTGGCAACTTCCGTGTACTTAAAATTTTATTTGTTTTGCTTTTATAAATTTACCAAAGATCCAGTATCTTTTAAGTAATATAAATTAATAGCTACTTTTTTATCTGCTGATAGAACTATAGAGTAAGACGAAAAAGAGTTAGGAGATAAATAAGGCCTTAACTCTGAAACCAAGTTCATGAAAAGAAACCGTGAAAGCCAAAATTTGTTTTCCATACATCAATGGGAGCTACACTAGTTATTATATTATGCCATCATAAATCAGTTCTGCCAGTTTTAAACCAGCAACTACAATTTTTTCTTTTAAGACGGCTCTCTCTTGCTTGTTTCATCTTTTGAAGTGATTGTGATCGTTTTCGTAAAATAATAATTTTTAAAAAATTATCAAATTTAAATTTGTGAAGCTTATATAATACAATTAGGCTTTTAAGAAGCATTATTTGTGTTAAAATATCAGTTAAACATATTGTTAAAATACAATGTTTTTTTTTTGTTGCTAGCCGCCATCTTTTAAGTTATTATTTTACCGATAAAAAGGCCAGCCCTGCTAGAAAAAGCCAGGCTGACCTCGAAATCATTATTTATTTTTTTGGCAAAAAACTCATATAAACGCAATTTTAAAACTGGCTTGTTTTCCGGGCTAGCTCGGCAAACGGGCTAGCCCTTGTCCATATAAACAGGCCCTAAATTTTTAAAATTTTGTCTTAACTTTTTTTTGTAAATTTCAAAAGGTCTTCATACTCAAGGTATCAATATTGCTGAATTTTATTTTGTTTTTACTTGATCTATTGTTTCAACACAACGAAAATACTATCAGCATTTTAATACTGCCACAGCTCTTAGTGCATACATGATAAAAAGGTAAAATGGTTTTGAAGATCAAGGTGCAGTTTGTGATGTGCTACAAACAAATTTTAATTAATCTGTTTATAATGAATAAGCTGTGGTGACTGTAAGCTAAAGTGTTAATGATGATCCATCTTTATTTACTCATTGATGTGCTGTTCTTTTTTCTACAAAAAACCACTAAGAGAAATTTTTCATGTTTGCCCACACTGTATTTTTACCACATTTCCTTTTTTTACTTTTTCATATTTGTGTTGCTAAAATCAAAAATACAATGCTATGTATTTGGTTAGGACAATGTGGATCAGATTTTCAAAAGATAAGCAACTACTAATAAAGGAAGAGGCAATTAAATTAATTAAAGAGGTATGCTTTTGAATAATTTTCTTTCTTCTAAAATACATATTTATTTAATCCAAAATAGAGTTTGGATTAAATAGATATGCATTTTATTAACATTTGAAATTTAGTATATGATCTGCAAATAAATTATGTATTTATGTGCTAGGTTTTTGCCAGGACCTTCAGTTAAACCAGTTTTTGTGTTAAATGTGAGGCAAACACTGGGATGACTGAAAGAGTAAATCACAATGGGAGGAAACTCTATGTTTATCAGAAACTACTCCACATGTTGTTTCAGATGCTTTGTAAATCCTATGGCATTAGTCTTGTTACACTGACTTTTTCTTTAATTATTTTCCTTGGTCTTGATTTTGCCTTTGAATCATGGTGGCCTCAGCTTTGAAGCTAAGGTTTTTGGCCTTATCAATGGCAAAATAGTCCTTGGGTGTACCCTCAGTTTTAACACTAAAATCTTCAGCCTTAATCTCTGCTTTGATTGAGCTGGCCTTGGACTTGAGCTAGCCTTAAGAAAATTGTCTTATAGGCAGTACATATTTAAAGAAAGAAATTAGAAATTTTCTTTTTTCAACTCATATAATCCCAACTTCTTTGAAGATATTACAGTTCCCCTTCACCATGTTTTGTAATTTGACCCGAGGGTTTTAACATATATTGTTAGGTTTGTTAGGTTGTAGTTGTGTAGATTTAGATTCAGTATATCAGCAAAATTTTCTTTAAACCAAATATCAGAGGTTTTGCAAATTATGTTAAAATCAAAATTTAAATATAGGAATGCCACAGCATTTATTTGCCTATTTATTCATCCTTAGGATAATTAAACTAGGGTTTATATATTTGTTGAATATATTTTTCTGTTCTTTTTTTATTTTTTTTGTAAACAATAAAGTAAATTGTAATTATTAAAACATGATTATACTGCCAGAATCTTCAAGATTTTTTCCATTAAAACTGATCATTTTTTTAAATATTCAGCAATAGTATTCTAGGTAATATAAATTTTTTATATTTTCTTCAAAGTTTTAGTACATGCTTGAAAGTCTAAAGTAGGGCTTAACCACAAAGTTAAAAAGTCTAAATACCAATGGTTTTAAAATAAATGGCTATGCATTCATGTGCTTATCATAATTATCCTTAAAGTATTATTATTAAAGGTACCGTTTTGTATCTCTTTTGAAATTTTTAGCATTAATATAACTTTAGTCAATTCTTTTTCAATATCATAATTTTATAAGTACCTATAAATATGATTAACAGCTTTTTCCAGGAGCTAAAACTACTGTAGAGACAGTCTACCACTAACTGGTCACTGTTCTCCCCTTGAATAGAAGAATTGTAACATTGCAAAATCTTTAGTGTTACATATCTTTGATTTATGTGAGAAGTTTTTGTTTTGGTGTTCCAAATATTTCCTTCCTTTTCCTTTTTTTTCAGTTTCTTTCTTTTTCACAGTTTTGGTAAGTTTGTGTAGCCAAACCACTAGGAGATAATATCCACATGTTATTTGGCAAATTTAGGATCGGGTACAAATAAGTGGTTTATTTGATCTAAATCAAAATTATTTGTTAATATGAAGAGATTATAGTGATTTTCAGGAAAATTGGGTACTAATACCAATAAAAAAGGAACTTTTACAGAGCCATTCTTATATCTTGATTTTGGAGACTTATTATTAGAACTCCTTGATCTTTCATCTTTTTGAAAATTTTTCTTAATTCTATAATTTTGTTCTCTAACTCTAAAAGAAGATTCAAACAAGTTAAAATATTATAAGAAAAATTATTATGAAATTGATTATAGTTTTAACCTATTTAAAATGTACAAATTTAATTTATCTATTTTCAGGAAATTTCTTTCTCCATCATTTCCAAGTTAGACTTTTGATTATTATTCCTTATTTATTCTCCATGAACAATTTTACAAAATCCTCATATCAACACAGTTAACTATGTGAAGATTTTACTTAACTTTTAAATCTGCTTTCCTCACATTAAGTTCATGCTATGAACAAATTACCAAGAATATCAATTGGATTTTTTTGGTTTGCTTCTATGCAGGTTTTTTTCTTTAGTTGCTGACTTACTTAGCCTTAGTTCAATAGGCACACCTAAGTTTTGGTTGAAATTCATATTAAATTTAACTCAAAAATTCAAAAATACTTGGTATAATTGATGTATCACATTATAAGAGAAAATATCACTTTAGAATGAGGAAATGTCATAGGAAATTAACAATAAATTTGAGAGAAATCAAGAAACTGGTATCTTAATTCTATAGATGCACTTGTATATTAAAACACAAAAAAACATAAAAATTTAATGTGTTTCAGTTTTAGTACTTTGTGCTATCATATTGGTTATTATTTACATAATTTTGTCTCACATTGCTTATTATTTACATAAACTTCTCATAATATTATTTATATAAACTTCTCATAATTTACACATACTTCTCATAAGAAGTTAAAATGAAGATAGATTAGATCATTTTAAAGAGAGAAATTGAAATCATATATGAATTGAAATCATATATATAAAATATATATGCCTAAGGTATATATTTTTTAAATATTCATATATAGATTCAATTTCTTACAAATGGTACTTGCAATGGTTTTCCATCTGTAACAAGTTTAATTCTATTTATTCACACACTTTTCTGTAATAATTTTAATTTAAAGTTTGAAGTTTTTCTACCATTTTTACTGCTGACATTTTATTGCTATATTTGTTTTTTTCTCTTTTCTATGTTTAAAAGATAAGATGTACACACGTTTTCATATAATATTTCATATAATGTACTTGATTTACCACTTTGTTTTGTCAAGATCTTCCACATAAGCTTTTTAATTTGCAAATTTATAATGAAAAACAGTTGATTTCTGGTTAAGGCATTAGCACTGTTTTTGATCCAGTCTATCACAGAAGTTTAGTTATACTCGTGTGTCATTGTAATCTTAGTAAAAAGTGGGACGTTTCTCCTGGAACCTTTGAAAATTTATGTGTATTGAGGATTTAAGTGTAGGATTCAAAAGTGACAAGTTTTAAATGAGGACTCTAAAATAACAAGTTTTTTTCCCATTAATTTCATGATTGCACTTTTCATTCAGATAAGACAGTAAATAGTTTTACTTGACCTAACAAAAACCAAAATGTAAGTAATAACCAATACAAAATATATACAGCAAAAAAATTTTTGTTTTAATGTTTAATTTAAATTTTTCTTTTTTAATTAAAAATAATTACCAAGTAGATAAAAATAGTTTTACTAATGTAAATAACTACTTTCTGTCATTTTTGTTCAGCCTGATAGAATGTAACAAAAAATGATCAAAGAATCTAAGGAATCTTATTCAAAGGGTTGAGTTTCATGAAATTTTAATAGAAATGATATTGCAAGTAAAATCTAATCAGTTCTGGTGTTTTGTTTTAAATTTTGGTACTTATCAGTGAATATCATATCCTTGAAGTACTTGGTGATTTTCTTGATCAGCCTGATAGGATACAACAAAAAATGACCATACTCTCATTTGACAACAGACAAAGATTGCAGGCTTTTCTGTTCAGCTTGTGCTAAAGAGCTTCAATAATGTTGAGATTAGAACTTTGTCAAGACTAAATTATGTTCTTCAAAATATTTTTAACTGCTTTTGATTCTAAATAACCTATGCATAATATTGAATTATGTTTATGAATATTGTCATGCTGGAAAATAAATCCTGCACTATTTCATTTCAAACCTAGATGGAAAAACATTTTGTTCTAATGTGTTATTCTATTGTTTAGTTCTATTTTATACCATTGATTATAACTAAATTTCCAACAACAGTTTTTGAAACAACCCCAAACCATGGCAGAGTCCTTACAATGCTTCACTATAGGCACCACACAGTCTGGTCTCTTCTTTTTGAACCAATTAATTCAAACTTCAATTTGTCACTCAAAGTAATTTTTCAAAGTCTTCTACTGTCCGTGTTTTTTTCTGATATTAAGACTGAATTAATGGTTTTCTGATAGCAACTTGACCTTACATATTAGATTCTCTAGGCATATTTTAATTGTAATAAAAGGTTAAAATAATAGATTTTTTGAAACTAGTTATACAAATTCTCTCCATTTTTATGATGTCTTTATTTAAAGAAGTCAATTGAAGACTGTAATGATGTTTATCTTTAAAAAGTTGAAATTATTTTCACTTATGGATTTTTAATTGTCAATAATTAAATAATATTTTAAATAACATCCAAGGGTCACATAAACATATTTTCATGTTTTATTAACTTTTTTTTCTGAAACAAAATAATTGGTATATTAGCATTTCTTACTCATAGATAATTATACTGGTATGCCAAAATAGTTTAACTTTTAATAAAATACTAAATTTGCAAATAGTTATGTTTACTCATATCTATCATGTGTTCTCAAACATACAATTGGTTTTTTTACTGTCATTTTAAGTATTAATATAAACCATGAAAAGTTTTAGCTTTCTAGACGTACTGCTAAACCTTGCACTTCGGATTTATGTTCATTACTAAGCACCCTCACTAATAATTCAAAAAAAACTTTTAAAACCTATATTTCCTCAAAAAAAGTCTCTTGTGTTTAGCAACAACTTTTCTTATTGCTGATATTTTTAATAAGCTTATCCTTTTTAGAATTATTTATTATTAGCTTGAAATTCTATAACAATGACTAACAATGCAGTATTCCTCTTAGGATAAAGAACACAGGTGTTAGCTAATGCTAAAGTGAAAAAAGAAAATGGAGTTTAAGTATCACATAAAATAGTCAAAGTTTTTAAACAAGTTGGATAAGTTATTTTTTAAATGCTGATAACAATAAATTTAAATTTCATCAAGTTGTTATGTGGTTATGCAGATTGAATCATCAGTGCTAAGAATCTAAAACTAAAATCTAATCATTGGGATATGCTACAAGTTTTTTTGAAATGAGATTGAAATGGATATCCTTGTTAAATTAATAGAAAAAATGCCATATTTATGTAATGAAGTCATCAAGGGGAAAGAAGACATTTTTGAAGAAAAGCATTGAAATCAAGTTATATTATTTTCAAAGTATTTTCAAAATTAATTTGTTTTTACAATAAATTAAATGATTATTATTTGTAGAACACATAAGGTCATGAGATCAAATGTTTAGTAGTTAAATAAAGTTAATTTTTATCTTTAGTTTCTACATGAAGTTTAGAAGTTTTTGTATAAAAAATGCATGTTGTGAACATTTTAAATAATAAAAATTTTTCTTAATAAGAAAAGCTATTAATCTTCTTTTGCATAAGTCATTTATTTACATTTGTTTTTTTTGGCAATCATTTTAATAGTGGTTGTTTTTTAAATACTTGTTTTTCCGATTGTTTGCAGTCAATTTATGTGCTTTTTAAATACCAAAGTGTGTTTGAAGTTATCTTTATTCTTTGAGTTTAAGTTATCTTTTAAGATCTTTTCATTCTAGTTTTATTTTTTAGTTTGTTTTTGAGGAGCCTTTATCTTTAAAAGAAGCTGTGACTAAGGTTGTTGTGGAAATTATTAAAAGGACATGGCCACAATATTGGACTTCACTTCTTTCTGATTTATTTAATCTTGAAGATTATGGTGTATGTTTCATTACTTTAATTTTTAAATGTTTTTAAAATTTGTTTCTGTTTTGTTTATTTTAGGTTTTAGTAGAATTTACACTATATTGAACACTTTGTTCCTACGCATAATTATTACTAAAACTTTTATCCTTTTAAATTTCAGAAAGTAAACTGAGTTGAGAAAATAAATTGAGCTAAATTTAAAAAAAAAAGTAAAAGTAAAAATATTAGTCTCAATGAATTTGAAATCTCTTTTTAGCCTGCTCAACTGGAACTTGTGCTAATTATTTTCAGGCGATTATATGAAGACATTAATAGTTCTGATGAGCATTTAACAGCTCTACGAAGAAAAGAAATGTTATCAACTCTTGATTCGAGTATTGGAATGCTAATCAGATTTTTTTTGGCATCATTAAATCAACATATTGGTACTTCAAGTAAAGATGTGTGAATTTTGAATTTTGAATTTTTAAACATGAAGCCTTATAAAAAAAAAGGGATGCATGTAAAGCTCAATCTAGATATTTGTATTTTTAAACAGATTTTCTTTTAGAAACAAAATTTTCAATGTTAAAATAACTAAATCTCATGCTAATATATAAGGGTTAAAACATTAGAATTTGTCACTAAAAAGTTTGGTTAAAAGCTTCCTAAAAAAATCTAATAAGTGTGGTTACAGCCAATTTACACATCTTTAAAAGCTTTATCTCATAACTTTCCCCATTTTACTGCAGGGGTAACTTAAATGGATGTTCCAGGGTTTCTCATGACCCTAGTCTATTTATATGCAAAATCTGATTTTGTCTTTTTAGTAATCAGCTCTTCTTAAATAAAACTTAGATAAAACCCCAATACAGCCTGATCTAATGAACTTCAGGACTATTAGGAAGATTCATGGTTTGTAAATTTCAGAACCTAGTATCAAACATCCTACAAAAATTCTTTTAAGTGGTAGTTGAACACATTAATTGAAACACTTATAAAATCCTGCATTAAAATCCCTGTCATTTATCCTACCATGACATTTTTCATTATTTTACTCATGATAATAAAATTAGGTCTTCTTTTAAGCATCTAAACTTTGTTTCTTGCAAAAATTTATGAAATGCAAACTACAGAAAATTAAAAATGTTGTTTTTTTCTATTAATACTAAATTTTAATTTTTTTTTTCAAATAAAAGTTGTGTTTTTCTAATTTCAATAAAAATCGATTGTACATAGCATAGCTTTTAGGCAGTGATGTTACCACAGAGTGTATGAATATGAAATCCTTTACATACTTTTAAGCAATTTTACTGCTATTTTTGGGTAAATTTAAACATCATTATGCTTTCTGCTATAAAAAACCAAAAACAAAAATTCTTTACTGCAACTCTATGTAAATTTGTGTAAAAGTTTAAATTTACATGGAGCTTTAGTAACTTTGATTGCATTTTACTGCAATTTTTTACTGAAGCTCTATGCAAGTTTGCTTTAACAGTAAAAGAGTGCATATTACACATTTTTACTGCATTTTACCGCAATTTTTTTTTACTGATGATGCGGTAACTCCAGTGCTTGATAGCTTTGATTTCTTTTATGGAAATATGTATAAAAATGTTCTTTATCTTTTCATTGTACAAATCCTTTAAAACATCTTTTCAAAAAATATTCTGGTAGGAATTTGTAAATTGGCTCTTGAGTAGTTGGCTTGTATAATTTGGGTGTAAAAGATTTTTTTTTGTATGTCTCAGTACCTCTTGAAATTGTAATGAAGAGCCCTAAACCTGTTTTCTTTATTTTGATGAATTGAGGGAGATTAAGCACTGCATAGGCATTTGGTTGATTAAAACTAAAAGGTTGATGTAATTTTGCTTGAACTCCCTAATCTTGGCTTCAAAGACTGAATTCTTGGGTTTAGAGTCCAAATTTTTTCCAAAACATGCTTTGACAACATTTTCAAACAGCTTGAAAGTCTGAATTAAGTTAAGGGCTTGTACAAAGTTTTTTGCAACTTGTTATACATTTCAGAAGCTTCATGCAGTCATTCCAGGTGAAATGACTACCATGATAGTGCTGAATGGGGATGTGTAGTGTTGTTAGTCATTCTTTGGCAATTGGCCAAAGATTACCGAATTTCTTACACAAGTGAATGACTAGAGTGAGGAGTAAATGAAGTTCCATTAGAGTTATAGCTCAAGCGCAAGTTTGTGGTGGGGAAACTCTAGCATTGAAAAGTTATGGTGTTATTAAAGTTCTTTAGTTTTCTGACACTTCCACCTGAGCTCATGAATCCTGAGAACTGCTTCCTTATGTTCACAGTTTTGAAGGTTTAATGATGAAACATTGCGTCAACAGTATGGATGCTTACTGCTGTAATGCTGAATACCACAAAAGATATTTGCTAGGCTAAGGTCACAAGAGATAACCAAAAAATCTGTCTTTAATTTCTCTTGAATTAGGGTAGGCAAAGACAGCAACTACATTCTAGTCAGTCCTATTTTTTAATGTCAAATTTTTAATCTCAGTCCAATTCTTAATGCTTTTTATTTACAACATCTTAATTTTTTTAGGAAATCAGCATTTCATATGAAATAGCCAGTTTTACCTTGCATTACATTACTCAAATTTTTAAAAGTTATGGGCCCCTCAGAAGGGTTCTTATAGGATGCTTCATTGATAGTAGCGGGGGAAAAGATGTTATTATCTTTATATCATTGTACACTATTTTGACAGAGACCAGATTAGGCTGAAGCAATGTAGGTTTGTTGTGAGCCTTTAAAAAGGCAGTGGGCACTTGCATTGCTTGCATTTTGTTGTTTCAATGTCCAGTAGTAATGAAATATTTGCACTGTTTTGGACAAATCACCTGGCAAACCATATGTTTGCCTGATAAAACTTAAATTTGTTGGGGACAGCTTTATGCCATTTAAGCTTCTTGAAAGATACTATTAGAAGGTTAACTTAATTTTGAGAGTTTTTTTATTATCATAAAAAGCATATCTAAATAGTAAAAAATATATTTAATCAAAATAAATTCCATCGTTTGCAACAACCTTCGCCCATCTTTTTAGCAACACGAATTCCATCGTAAAAGAATTTTTCTGGTTTTTGAGCTATCCAGCATTCAAGCCAATTTTTGACTTCTTCAAAGCAATTAAAATGCTGCTCTACAGGTGAATACTACATTGACTGAAACAAATGATAATCTGATGGAGCAATGTCTGGTGAATATGGCAGATGGGGTAAAACATCCCATCTTAATTTTTCAAGTGTTTCTTTTACGCATTTTGCAACATAGGGACAAGCATTATCATGCTGAAAAATTGCTGACATAAGTCTGGTCATTTTTCTTTAAGAGCTTAATTCAAAGCCATTAATTGTTGTTGGTAGCATATGTCTGTTATAGTTTCTCCAGCTTTTAGCAGCTTATAATACACCACACCTCTTTGGTCCCACCAGATGCCAAGCGTAACTTTTCTACCATGGATATTTCACTTTTGTGTAGATGTTGACGCTTGACCAGGGTCACACCACAGTTTTTTTTGCATGGGATTGTCAAAATAGATCCATTTTTCATCAACTGTAACAATTTGATGCAAAAAGAATCATATTTAGATTTAAGATTTCTGCTTGTTTTTAAAATTTTAAAAAAACCTCAAAATGAAGTTAACCTCCTAATAATACAGTCTTCTTCCGCAGCTTTTAGCTGTATAATATTCTTTTTTGTCTATACAGAAAGGATTGCACTTTAAATTTCTAAATTTTGTTTTATGTTTGTTTTAATTTTATGTTAAATACAACAAGATTCCTGGGTAAATCATCAATAGATTTGTTATCATTGTTTTCATGAAATTCTTACGCATGGCTCAATATTTATAAATAATTTATCGTTACAAGATAAACTATAAAGGTTTTCTCTTTACTAATTGGTCAGCATCATAACAATGTTAAAGATTGCTAAAATTAAGTCACGTGAAAAAATAGAGATAAGGTTGTTAGGATGATTACCCAACTAAATCGACTTTTAGTTGATTAGTAGGAAACAAATAGTCGATCAAATTGAATATACAATTTTTCAAGGTCTACTAATTTCGACTTTTAACTAGTTGACTTTTAGTCCATTTAGTCAAAGTCGATAGCAACACTAATTTTTTGATGCAGGTTTTTTTACATCTCAAACATCTAAAAAAAAAAAAGCTTAACCATGAGTAGGATTGTACTTTTACTGCTACTGCCTAAGTTTGCAAGCTTTTTCACTTTGAATTTGCACTTTTTTCAGA
The DNA here is from genome assembly GCF_058129835.1 of Hydra viridissima. NCBI lineage: Eukaryota > Metazoa > Cnidaria > Hydrozoa > Anthoathecata > Hydridae > Hydra > Hydra viridissima. Next base: position 7,866,372 of record NW_028324303.1, read on the forward strand.
TTTTTTTTCTCTTGCATTTTCTTCTTTTCACATTTAAAAAAAAATGATTGGCTGTGAAATTTTTTTTTTTTAAAAGTCAACACTCTGTGATTATATCTAATGTGTGAACCCTTAAGAAAAATATTGTAATAAAGTTTGATTTTAATAGTTTTAAACAAGGGCTTAAATTTTGTTTTAGTCATTGTTTGCTATGTTGTTATTACGCTGTTGATCACAATTAAAATTATCAGGATATATATGAGTTCAATTTTTTTAAAACATATTTTTAGTTCAGTTGTGTAAACACTCGAATATGTGAAGCAGCTTTAGATGCCATCTCAGCTTATGTAACTTGGGTAAACTTGGAGCACTTGTTTCTTCAGGATAAACTGTTATTTAAATCATTAATTTTTTTACTTAAGTATGACAATTTCAAGTATAGTGTATGTAATTGCCTCCAAGTTATATTTGAAAGAAAGGTAATCTATTTTTATTAAATTGTTTGTTTTAGTAATTGGTTTTCCTACTAATTATTTTTTTGAAAATTGTTTTTTTTTTTTTTTTTTGTTTAATATTTTCAGAAATATATACATTAGACTTTTTTATATTGTGTGTATTTTGTTAAGCTCTTGTCAACTTTGAATTTCTTCTATCTTTCAGGGGTATACTCATCAAAGATTAGATATACTTTCAATAATTGATGGCAATCTTTTAAATATTATCCATGAAGTTGCAAGGTGAATATAGACTTTAGTTGTTTGTGTGTTTGTAAATAATATTTTTTTAAATTTTTTTTACATTATCTAGCACTTAATGAAAAAGATGTACTTTAGTTAAAAAAAAATTTTTTTAATTATATTGAATTATTTGTTTCCTTCCTAAAATTGCAATTAGCTGAAAAGATTTCCAGTACCTAATTATAATAGTTCAATTTTTTTGTCTATTAAGGTATACTTATTAATTTTTAGTCTTAAAATTTACAAGTACAACAAGTATTACAAGAAATATTAAGTATCTAAAATAGGAAAAACTTTTTAATCTTAATATCTCTTCAAGGTAAGTCTTTACACACAAACTAAAATTGTCATTAAACTTATTTTGAAAAAGAGTTTAAAACCAATGTCCTTGTTGATAGTTACTATTTTAAAAATTGTGTTGCTAAGTAAAGTAACGCTTTCTTGTTACATAAATTATTAAAAAAAACCTAGATATCAATTTTTAAACGTTTTATTAAATTTAATAAACTTTTGTTTAAAACATGTAATAAGTAGAAAAAGACATGTAAAAATACAGTTAATTAGTCTCTTTATACATTATAACATCACTTACAATCAAAAGAAAAAAATTTCAATCATATTTACTATAATGACTTTTCATTTACTTTTAACAAAAGTAATTCATTAATCTTAGTAAGCAATAATAAACTTAATATGTCTCAAACTTAGCTAATATAAATATTAGAACTTGTTAGAATACAGTTAGAATGCAGCAAAAAAATCAAATTGTTAAAGTGAAACCAGCTTGTATATGATATATGGTGAACAGAAACTTTTAGTATTGGTACCTAAGGAAACAAGTCCTCCAAATTGTCTTGAGCAGCAAGTTATTGAAAGTTATTGGTCAATTATAAAAAGAATTCTATTGAAAAGTTAGCTTCAGATGAAGAAGATTTTCAAAGCAAAATCCAGGAGATGATGTCAAGTACTCGCAAAAATATTTTCTATCTAAGGTTTCTATCTAAGAATCCAATTAAAAATGTAAAAAATTATTCAAATGAATAAATGATTTAGCTAGCTTAATTGTATAAAAAAGTAAAGGAAAAGTCCTTTAAGTAAATTAAAGGGTGCTGAATTTCATCATGTTCAACTGATAGTTTAACATGTAATTTGTATTTAGTATGCTATCAGGGTGTTAACTAGCCTGATGGCACCGCGTATAATGCGGAATTCCCAATTTTTCAAAATTTCCCAAAAGTACATAAAATCATTTTAAAAAAACGACCTTTAATTAACAGACTTAGATTTTAAGTGTTACGCAAGAAACGTAGAAATACTTAGTAAACGAAGAAAATAATTTAGTTGATCGAAAACAATTACTTTCTTTACAAAAGAAAAAGCGTAGCAATTTATTCAAAAATAAAGAAAATGCGTTGTTTTTTAATTGATGTCAGTTGTTCTTTAGATTTTTCATTTCGCTTGTTTTTTTATTTGTATTTTTTTATTTTAGACTTTTTATTTCATTAATTGGTAAAATTAGCATAATTGTTAATTTGAAAACAAAAATTTCCAAAAACAAAAGGCAGTAGAGGACAGTAAGGCCTCTACTGTCTTTGTTTTTAGAAAATTTGATGTTTTATTTAGAATGTTAACTAATAGTACTTAAGTTATTTTCCCCTGGTGGTTTAATAGAAGCATTTCTATTTTTCTTTCTCATACATTTTACAAATTATTAACATAGAGACAACAATTAATCTCTGTTCTAAGGTGGATTTCTATTCCTCAATTGTTAAACTATTTATTCTTAAAAAAGTAAAATTAATTTCACTTTTGAAATCTGTCTATTACACTTTTTTGATTAACATCAAAAACTGGGCTTTAAACTTTAGTTTAAATAGTTTATTTAACTAAAAAGAACTCTTAAATTTTTTTTCCTAGAGTTTAAATAGTAACCCTATTTTTACTCTTGTATTTTCCTGGAAAATTTTTAATGCATTTTTTAATACCATTAGTAGTAAGAAATGTTCTTTTTCCATTTGTGCAATGTGCAAGTCAGATAAATGTGATTGCCCAGATAAAACTGAAAGTAGTGTTAAGTAAAATCTATAAAAATTTTTAAATATAATTAATGCTAATTTTATGCTATTTATAATATTTTTTAATGTGTTGAAAAATGGTTGCTTTAATCAATATTTTTTCATCATTTTTTATTATAGATACTCAAATGAGGTTGCTGCACAAAACAAGAGAGAGTATACATTCTTAAAAAAACTTATTGAGACCCTATCTATTTTTGGCAGGAATCATATTGGTGAAGTTTCAGTAAAAACGTTTTTTACATTTTTTTTTTCCTATTTTACATATTGATAAAAAATAGTATAGAAATTTTTACATTTGTTAGAGTGACAAACAATTCAAAGCAGAGTATATGGATTCTTATCTAAAGCTTATGTTGCAGTTTTCTTCTCATGATAGCATAGTAAGTTGTTTTGCAATTCTATTAAGTATTTAGGATTAATTTGCAGTATTTAGCAATCTCAACTTAATTTCTCGAAAAAAGGTTGTTTTTTTTCTTGTAATAATTGCTTTTGTTTTTTTAATAAAGAGTGAGAATAATTGATGTTCTTTTGTAAATGATTACACTAAAATTTTAAGTTCTTATTTTAATTTTATTTGGTTTGTCTTTTTTTAATAAATTAATGCCTTTTAAAAATTTGAAATAGAGTTTAAGGTAAAACATAAGTGAAATTAATTGATTTTTTAAACATTAAAAAGAAGAATGTATTTCCTAAAAACCCTAACACAGTTAATAATTTCATAATTGGTATGGCCACCCTGAATACTTTTTTTGCATAGAGAGTATTAGCTATTAAAAGACTTAACAAAGAAACTAATAACAAAAAGACTTAACAAAGAAATTAATAGCAAAAGTTAAGCTCTTGGTTAAACAACTAGCTGTTTAAATCTTCAATAAGTTAGATGCACTATTGATCGACACTAATCTTTTGCTCTTTGACAATATAACTTTATGTTTTTCTCTGTTGCCAGCCTGAATTGTAAAAACAGTCCATACAACATCTCATACTCTTATTGTACATGTCAACAATTATTGATCGACAATTTTCTTGTTTTACATGAAAAGTTTTAAGACCTTATTACAGTTTTTAAGTATTCTATCTTAGTTGCACTAATATTAGTTCTTTTTTAAAAAGGTTATACATTGGCCTATTATGATCTGTCAAAGTTGAAAAATTGTAAAAGAATTGGTGATATTGTGATAATTTAAAAATGATGGGTATGTTTTGTTTTTAGGTTGTCCCTTATGTAACACACACTAATATAGCACTAAGAATATTAATGACTTTTTGCTTTTTTGAATTTGTATTTTTTACCTGTTAAACCAGTAATATTAAGTTAATATCTGTTTGAGACTAAAATCTAACAAATTTTATTATGCATTTTTAGGAGAAAATTGCATTCAACACTATATATTGTTTGTTGTATTTTTTATTTAAGGACAAAGTTCAATGTTAAAAAAATGCAAAAAAGCAAAAAAATGAAATTCATGATCTTGAAAAAGGACTAATGCAAAAACAAATAGAAATAGCTAATATAAAAATAAACTCACTCCAGCAAAAGCAACAATGCAAACAAAAAGAACATGAAATTAAAATGGAAGTTTACCAAAAAAAGTTGTCACAGTTTTAAGTTTTAAAAAAATAACAACAGAATTATTTTATTTGAGGATTATTATTTTCTTACATGTAATTTTTATGTCTTTCATACAACATCAGATCTAGTTGTTTTTTTTTTTGGAATGTTTATTTTATTACTTTATTTTTTGATGTATAATACGTTGTTTTTTTTATATATGTTTTTTGATGAAATAATATGCAGTATAAACATTTGTTTTTAGACTTTTATCTATAAATAAAAACACAAAAATTTTTTTAAAATAAATAGTCCACAATTTGATTTCTCTTTGCTTTTCCAAAAAAATCTTTTTTGAATGCTTCAGTGTCATCTTAATTGCCGTTTTGTATTTCAATGCCTTACCAATGATCATTTTAAAAAGGCAATGTTGCGAAGCACAAAACAGGATATTATGGCTATGGCTATGGAATTTTGCAGTTTTGTTCATAAGGGAATGTTAACGCAAGGAAATCATTTTTTTAATACACCAAAACAACATTCAACTGACATATGTGTACTTCTCAAGTTATAATTGTATTGGATTTCACTCTCATTTTTTGGCTTAGAAAAAGGTGTCATTAAATTTTTTTTGCAAAGATAGCCAGAATCACCTATAGCATGAAAGTGTTTACATGCTTCTAAAACTTGTTTAATAGCTGAATAAGCAAAAACTCATGAATCATGAACACTTCCAGGCAATTGAATACAAGCTGATGAAATTTCTTTTGAAGAACCTGCAATGACCTGGAAATTCAAAGAAAAAAAACCCCTTCTGTTTTGATACATTTCTGCGTTTTCTCCAATAGGATTTATTATAGGAATATTAGTTCCATCAATTGCTCCTATACATCCTGGGAATCTTTGAATTTGGTAAAATCTAAATAAAGGTTGATAAATATATTTATTTTCTTTATCAAAGAAAATTTCAAAGTTTGTAGGAAATAGCAAAATACAAATATCCATGAAAACTTATAATCACCTTTACTTAATTATCAAAAAATCAGCTTCTGTTAGAAGCTTTATGAACTGATATCTTTTGTTAGCAATTTGAATTGAAATGTTTTTAACCACTCAACACACAGTTGATTGATTAACTTTCAGCTCCTCCTAAAACAAATCATTCAAATTTGAATATAAAGTACTTTGTTTATTGTTACTTGTATATTATTATTTTATTTGTTGATATATGACGTTATTTAAAAACATAATATAAAATCTACAATAAGAAGGTACCATTGTCTGATACCTTTTCTTGAATATTTACTCACTTGGAATGAACTAATAGCATAAAACTGAAATTCAATAGCCAGTTGTTGTACAGGTGAAAGAGGACATCCTCAATTGTTTAAATTGTTGTTAATAATGTCATTAGGTAGTATTAAAAAAGTTTCTTTTGTAAATCTGTATTGCCTTTTAAGTTATATATTGTTGTAGACTTCTAAAGGATTGGTTCTGTCATTAATAAACCTTGGTATGTGATTTGGCATATTACTTCTTCTAAAATGCAGCTCATACCAATTTATATTTGAATGTTTTAAAACAAGTTACTTTTTTTTAATATTTGATATTATTATAACTACTTCTTTTCATGAACTCTCTTTTACTACTTTTTCTTGTATTGCTTTTTTGTATAACTGGAACTGTTTATTACTAAATAGAATCTAATTTTATACTATATCACGTAAATCTGCCTTTTAAGATAATCAAAAGTCTTGTGGAAATGACAAATTAGATTATGATTAGGCAACAAGGCTATTTATTATGTTAAATGTGTAAGATCTTAATTAGTTGCTAGGATTTTATAATGCTAGGGTGTTCAACAAATGCTGATAAGCATTTATAATGGCATCATAATATATGACATGTTGGATCATTACATATGACTTACAAGATGTTTTAAAAACACACGTTTTCACAATGATGTTAATCAGTTTTCTATAAAGAATTCATTGGCAAACATACTCTCACAATGTAACCTAAATTGATTAAGTCAATATACCTAAGTAACTACTTTTGCTTGGTAAAAATTCATTTTTATATTTTCAAAGTTTCTATATTTTTAAAGGTATGGCAATAGTTAAGTTTTGTATGCATCTACAAAATGATAATGGCAAGTTCTCAACTCTGGTTTAAAGTTGAACTTGAAAAGCGGTAAATTTTTGCCCTTTTCAATGTTGACTTATGTTGAAATTCACTTTATGCATTAGCTCAAGTTACACTTCAGTTTTTAAGTACGACTTCAAATTTGAAGTTCGGTTTTTGCATTCCACCCTAAATTTGAATTTTTGCAACAGAAACTAAAGTTTAGTTTCTAAAACCTTTGCTACTTTTTTAGAATCAATAAACAATAGAAATTTTTGTAATATTTAGAAATATATAAAGTAGAGTGCCACAGAGGACCTAGAATGATATAATAGTTTTAAGACATTTCTAAAAATACATTTTTAAAATCTTGTTTTACAAACTTTAACTTTAAACCTAAAGACTTTCAACAGAAAATTGATATCAAAAGCTATGAGTGAAAGACTGTTTCAATTTTCAATCTGGTTGAGTTTTTCCTTGTTTGTTTTGGAAAATTTTTCTTGAAGCTCTTAACATTAGCAAATATTCAGCAAAGTTTAGTTGTAAGAAATCTTTTGAATAGTGCTTTTTTTTCCATGAACGCATCCTGTGGTTAAAAATCTGTAAAATCATTTATTTGAATATGGAATAATCCTCACAACTAACTTTGCAAGTTGAATTTAAATGTTGTAGATTGATTGATATTCATAGATTTGTATTTAATAACTCAGACCACTATAAATAGTTACAGTTTCATATCATACATTGCTTTAAAAAACTGACTGTGGTCATTGGCTATTACTTTTAACAATACTGTGACTTCTATGGGTTTTTAAAATAAAATTTCAAAGAAATATGCTTTATTTACAAAAATAATAATAGTTGATAATATAGACAAAAAATAAATTACATTTAGATGTTAAGCTTGATAATATAGACAAAAGATAAATTATATTTAGATGTTAAGCTTTGCAGCATCAAAGGTATGGTGTACATTTTTGCACCATGATATGATAAAAGGAAATTCAGTATTTGTTGCATGTGTACCTGACATACTTGAATGTACCTTCAGAAATCTTTCAAAGGTAACATTTAACTTTTAACATTTTAACAATATAATTGTTATAAAATACTCATTTCAGTTTAAAGTAATAAAATAGTCTACAATATTTTAAACCTTTAAAATGTTTTAGTTTTTATTTTTGCAGTAAATGCAACAACACAAAAAGCAATACCAAAAAGAAAATTAGGTCTTTAGTCAAAATTTTTTACAAAAGCCAAACATGCTGAGCAGGTTCAAACTGTTAGGTCCATAGATCTTAACAAGGAAAACCTGAAAATCCTAAATTGAAGAATATGAAAAAAGTTAATAGATTTGAAAAAAAGAAAGAAAGAAAGAAAAAATTCTTTCTTTTTAAAATTTATATATAATAGTGAAAGTTCTAATTCTAAAAATTGCTCCACAAAATAGGAGGGTTTTATTAATTTGTTTAATTAAGGAAAATATTTTGGGCTTAAAAAGTGGTCTTGGGTTTTTTTTGTTTTTTGTTTGTTTTTTTTGTTTGTTTTTTTTCATGATCACAAACACTCACTTTCATTTTCAAAAGGCTCAAAATTAAAAATACTCTAGTATAGATGCAAGAGTCATTTTTTAAATTCATAAAGCATGTTTTATGAATTTCAAAGATTTTCAAAAATTAACAAAATTTAGATATTCAAATATCAATATTGAATTTAACTTCATTGGGGAAACTTTAAAATTTTCTTTTTCTTTTACAAGTTTCATTCATTTTGTACTAATAATTTGGAGTTAAAGATTAAAACAAATATTACATAAAATTGAAATTGCTTTTTTTATATAACAAATGAAGTCACAGAGTACACATTATTTTTATTATTATTGTTATTACTATTGTTATTGTTATTGGTCTATGATATGGACTAGATATTATACATATATGGATACATTTAGATTAAAAAAAATTAAAATTCTAATATTGGTACTAAAGTATTTTATTCGTTTTTTTTTTTTTTTTTTTTTTTTTCAAAAGCTATTAAATTTAGAAAGCAGACATGTTCAGATCCAAATGTTCTAAAGCATTTTTAGTTATAAGCATCCATTTGACAAGCCAATAATATTTTGAGATTTGACTACTTTTGAGATTATCTGCTCCTTTAAAAATGTCTCTTAAAGTTTTCAACAAATGTTTTATTGTATAGTTTAAAAGGCATTTTTTTAAGAAGATAAACACAACCTCAAGAGCAGACTAATAAAAATGCTTCTTAAAGCCTCCGATAAAATCTTTTAGATATAGAACTAAATTAGAAACAAATTATTTGTTATACTTAAATATCTATCATCAATTATAAGTTATTTGATTAAGTCAGTTGTCAATACTGATTACTATTTAAAAAACTATAAATAAGAAGAGGTTTGGCATCATAAAGTTTGTTCTTTTACTAAAATCTTACTGTTTTTATATGAACTTTAATCAGAACTAAAAAGATCATTAAAAAAATTTTCTTTAAAGTTTTTGTTCATTTTTGTATTTGATAGATTTGTGATCCTCGTCTTGAGAATTCCAGAAGCAGTTTTAGTAGAATAGACTTTGAAGACATTGAAGATTTCACTGTAACTTTGCCAGGTATAAGAAATTTTTTTATAGCTTTTTTAAACAGCAAATTATTTTTAAGTTTTGATCTTTACAACATCCATTCAGAGCTTATGTTTTTGTATTTATTTTAATTTCATTAAATCAAACTGGGGTCACTACTATAAAACTAATTCTGATCGGAATTAAAAAATCGTAAACCCGATGAATTTCATTGGATTCGACAAAATTGGCATAAACCCGATAATCCTTAATTGCCTCTACTATAAACATTTTTTTTCGTGTCGTAAAAACTTTCCGACGAAAATATTAGCGGATTCATAAAAAAAACAAAAAGATACTATCTAGTTAATCCATTGTTTTTTTTTTCATTTTGTTTTGTTTACATCATGGACAGTTGTGAAAACTTTCAGCTAAATGCCACAAGAAAAACAAATTTCAAAAAAGAATTATAAGTAAACCCAATATCCTTATCTTAAATAAACATTATAGTTATTTCCAGTTATGAATCATTCTGTGTAACTAGCTAGCACAGTCCTACGTTCAAATGCTTTAGGAGTTTTAAGACGTTCTTTATCAATTTACAAGGCCAGCTAATCAATGTTTTATTAAACGATTAAAACCATTAAATAGTTACAGCTGCGGACAAAACTACGTGAACGATTGCAAATAGTTTTTTTTAATGAAATTTTCAATGTCTTAAAATAAGTTTATAGTTTAATACTATATATGGTTGGATAGAGCGTTTTTTGCTCTATAAGACTGTGTAAAGTGTATTCTCTAATAATTTGTTTAAAATTAAACATATCTAAATGTTCAAAAAGCATCAAATATTTTGTGCGACAAAACCACGTGAACGATTATACAAACGTAAAAGAATAATTTTACTAACATCAACAAATAATAGATTCTAAAAAAAAACAAACATTAATATTTAGTTGCATAGCCTTTAGAATCGATAACGGCCTTGCACCGTCTTGGCATAGATTCTACAAGAGTTTCTAGTAACTGTTTTGGTAATGCCTCCCATTCATACTGTACGGCTCGAAAAAGTTCATCCGGTTTTTGAAATTTGCGACCTCCCAAGCGTCGCTCAACTTCAATCCATAAATTTTCGATTGGATTTAAGTCGGGAGATTGGGCAGGCCACTTCAAAACCGTTATGCTATTATTTATGAGCCAATTTTTTACAGTCAAAGCTGTATGTTTAGGGTCATTATCATGTTGATAAACCCAATTGTGAGGCATTTTTTCTAAAGCGTGTGGCAACATTTGATTAGATAATATTTCCCTGTACTGTAGTTGGTCCATTATACCGTTTACACGGTACAACGGACCAATTCCAGCCCAGGAGAAACACCCCCAAACCATTATATTGCCACCCCCAAATTTTACAGTTCCTATTGTATACTCTTTTGCAAATCTTTTACCTACTGGACGCCTAACATAACCTCGACCGTCGCTGCAAACCATGTTAAATTTACTTTCATCCGACCACAAAACTGTTTTCCAATTTTCAACCGTCCAGTTTAAGTGATCTTTAGCGAACTGTAGGCGATCTTTGACGTGCCTGGGCTTAAGGAATGGTTTCTTTGCAGGTCTGCGCCCATAAAGACCTCCTTCATTTAAACGCCTTTGAATCGTTCGTGTGCTTACGTTTTCCATGCCTGTTTGCAGACGAATTTCAGGGGCTGTCAAATGTGGATTCTCAAGAGATTTTCGCACAATTTTTTGATCAGTACTAAAAAATAAGATGTTAAACATTAAAATTAACATTAACATTAATATAATTAAGATTAAATATTAAAAAAAATAAAATTAAAGGAATATTACCGCTTATCCGTAATACGTGGACGACCACCTTTCTTAACGATCTTTTTGCTCTTTTCTCGGTGTATAATTTTATGTATTCCACCTTTTGACATCTTCACATGAGCTGCAATTTGCCCAATGGACCATTTTTCTTCTTTGCGCAAATGCAAAACCAAGCTTTCAATTTTTGAATCAGTTTGACGAACCATTATAATTCAATTTTTTTAATTTTTTGATGTTAAACAGAATAATCTTGAGAAATTTAAATGATTGTAAGTTCTTAGAATACCAAAACCACATGAACGATTTTTAAAAGCACTGATTTCGATGTGAATATAATATAATTTGCATCAAAAATGACGCTTTTATAAATCGTTCACGTGGTTTTGTCGCACAAAATATTTGATGCTTTTTGAACATTTAGATATGTTTAATTTTAAACAAATTATTAGAGAATACACTTTACACCGTCTTATAGAGCAAAAAATGCTCTATCCAACCATATATAGTATTAAACTATAAACTTATTTTAAGACATTGAAAATTTCATTAAAAAAAACTATTTGCAATCGTTCACGTAGTTTTGTCCGCAGCTGTATAAGTAATTTTTTCACTGTAATTTTCCTTTGTTATAGACATACCACAAAGGCAATAATTATGTCATAGAACTTCTAATTAAAAAAAAAATTTTTTCTAAGACATAACAAAGACAGGCACACAGCCACAATTAAATAGTAATTTTAAAGTAGTGAAATTATTATGTCATGTTAAATAATTTTCATCATATTACATCAAAGTTGTTCTTTATTGTTATTGTTGCCTGTTTGTGTTGACCCTATACATAATACTATTCTTACACTTAGTTCATTATATTTAATGTGCTTTAATGTTTTTTATCCAAGGGGACAGAAAAAAGACGCCTACATAGCTCGAGTGTCATTGAGTTTGTCACAAAAATTTGGCAGACTGGATTAAACAATTCAAAGATGTTGTAATGAGAAAATTAGGTGAAAAGTCACAGATGGCTCAAAAACACCAAAGGTTACCAATCTTGAAAAAAACCTGGGCATCTGAGGTTATCTATTCTAAAGCAGTTGGAAATGGACTCCCCATTCCAAACATCTGCTACCTAAGACATGTAATAGTTTCTTACATTTTCAAAAGTATTCTAAACCTAGTTTAAAATTTGATTACCAAGTTTAATTCACATTAGATGTTAGTTTGGTTTGTTAGAAGCAGGATCCATTTTGACCAGACAAAATGTATTGGTCCTGAATGCAACTTATTATAAGCCCTTAAAAGGAAGCCTTCACCACTTCTACTTCTCTATAAATAACAATAAATACCTTTAAAAAGCATCAAAAAACATCCTAAAAGTTGGTCTAGCAAACTAAAATTGAACAATTCGATTCCATTTATTTAAAATTTTTTTTAGGAGAAATTAAAGTAATAATCAAGGTTGCTCTGACCAATCGAACAACTATATTTGTTGTCTCCTGAAAAGTTTAATTCTCTTTTTAATTATTTAGTGAAAGTCAGTGGTTATCACATCCTTGATGATTTTACTTTATAAAAAGTATTGCTTTAGTATCACCTGTCTATGTTGACCCTTAGATGCCATTTACACATTTTGTATGTTGGAAAATTTGTGTCATTTTTACTAAAATAAAAATTGCCAGGCATCAGTTTTAGTTACCTGACAATATTTTAATATAGTAAAAATGATCTATTGCCAATAATGCAATATCATTGTATAGGATGTATTATTTAACTATGTAGGACTTCTGGGACAACATCAAACAAGTGACTACAAAGAAGGTGACAGATTCTAACAAAAGTAGTATGTGGAGTCAAAAGCTAATACCACTGGATGAAATTGTTTTTGACATTAGACTCAAATAGTTCTATAGAATATAGTACAACTATTCTAGAATTAAATTCTGAGTTTTTACATTCAAATTCAGTGTGTTCTACTGTAATATAAAGAAATCTAGATAAAAGTATTTGTAATTGGCAAAGCAGTTTCTTTCATTATTAGTGACACTAACCTTAATGGTCTCTTTTCTTGCAAATAATATTTAATGATAACCTTGGTGTTTGATATTTGTGGAGAAATTCATATGAAAATAGAGTTTGGTCTGAAAAAAGTAAGAAATTTATTCGTGCCCAAATTCATATTTTAAATTTCTTAACCACTGTTGATTATCTGTTGTCGAGGTAGACAGTGAAAAAATGAAATGTAGAACTTATTATTCTAATTTTGTCAATGAGAAATGTTAGAAATTGAGTTTGATTTCTGTTTTTGTTTTCAAAACAAGAAACTGTTAAAAAAAAAAGCTAGCTCAAATTATCAGATTTACGATTTCCGCTACACAAAGATCACATAAAATTTAATTGGGTTTTTACGCTGAAATTAGCGGAAATTACAAAAAAATATGTTTATAGTAACAATCCGCTCATTTCAGCGGGTTTCAGATGAAATGGTCGTGAATTCCGATCGGAATGAGTTTTATAGTAGTGACCCCTGGAAACAAATGTTATATCTTGTACTTTGTCAAAGTATTGTTCTATACTAAATCCTAATTTTATACGAGTTGTATCACATTTCAAAGTGTATTAAAATGTTATTGTTGCTTTAAATTGTAAAAATATTTCTAAGTTTTATTTTATTTCACTAGCCTTTATTTCTGTAGTATCAAATTTTTTCTCTTTTTTTTAAGTCTAATAGTTTACACTATCTGTTTTTTCTTAAAATGGCTACTTTTCTTTATATGTGTGTGTGTATTAGGGCTATGACTTTTTAAATTTTTGTGAATTGATTAATTTTGTGTATCATAAATTGATGAACTTTTGGTTGAAAATAATTAAAACAGGTATTATTTTGTTTTTGTTTTAAAAAGGTCGCACACAATACTTTATTTCTAAAGTGGTATATAAGTAGTAGTTGCAAGTGGTATTAATATGGCTTTCTGTATCCTTCTAGAACTTTTTTAAACCTCCTGGAACTTTAGGGAATTTCCTGGAATGTTCTGGATGTTTTTAGAAATCTCTGGAACTTTCTAGCACTTCCTGAAGTCTTCCAGAAATTTATAGAAATTTGAAAAATTTATAGTATATAAGCTGTCTGATAGAGCAATTCTAATAATAATCATTATTTGCAGAAATATATCTAAGTAATATTTTTATTCATAATGTCATGTAAGAAAAATGCTTCCACTACTGAAAGAAATAAGATGATTTGAACAAAAATTTTCCTGAGATTTCATGAGTCACATAGGAAAAGAAGAACTGTTTCACTCTGAGAAAAATCATTAGAAAGTTACAGCAGGATACCAAAGTTCAATTTGTTGGTCACAATTTGTATTTGGGGGAATCCATTAAAGGTAGATGCGAATGCAAATAACACAAATTGAGAAAGAAGTAACAAGCTTATGGCAAAAAAAATTAAATTTTCCAACTTTATCAATTCAAATCATTCATGCAAAACTGGATCAAGTGCTAAAGACCTATAAAAAATGTGGAAAACATGAAAATATGATTCAAAGAATGAAGTTTTTGACATTAAAAAAAAAAAAAAAATCAATGGCTCTTGTAGTGAGGACAAAAGGTTGAATAATCTTCAAATAGAAAGCAAATGACCAGGTGGGTATACAACTGGGAACACTGCAAGTTCAAAAACTATCCATCCATCAAAAAGAAGAAAAATGTCCTTGGAGCCTACTGTAACAATAGCAGCAGCAATGGCACCAACATCAATTTTGAATCAGAGACTGAGACATAATATCAATTGTCCAAAGATTTTGAAGAACAGTCCATAAGTATAAGCAAAAAGTACAAGAAAACCAAAACTGCAACCAAATTAGTAACATCTTCAATGTTGTCAATCAGAGAAGCAGACTATCAAGTGTTAGTGTTAAATAATGAATAAAGAGAAGTTAAGCTACGAGCAATAGATCTACCAGACAGAAAAGCAGGTATTGTTGTCAAAGGCATAATAGCCATTCTCGATGAGTACAATTTGTGGAAGAGTGTAAAGATGATTGTAGTGGATAATATGAATGTGAACACTGGAAGAAGGAATGGGATTGTCATTCAGTTACAAAGACTTTTTTTCAAAAGAACTCGGAAGAACTATAATTTATTGATTGTCAACACTATATCCTTGACCGCGTTCTTCATGTGGTAATTGGTGAAAATCTTCTAGGAAACAATGCACCACCAAACATTAAATATCTTTTTATTCAGGAACTTATAAAGAACTACGAACAGCTCAGGATAAATTTCAAGAATGGTAAAGAAGTGATTGAATGAAACAGCAGGATAGCATAATGATATTAAATTTCTATTTCATTTAATTCAAGTTTTATGGTTTTTTAAAAAATCTGGAGTATTTCCTAAAATGAAGTTTTAGAAAATACAATACAAGTACATGCAAGATTGAATTCCTGAGCAATACTAGCTCTTTTTGCATTCATGCTTCCACCAAAGAGAAGAGAATTACTACTTGATTTGATTTCACTACTTGATATTTTTAAATTCATCTCTTATGCATGGTCAGACCATTGGTTTACTGACCAAATGCACAACACATGATAATCAAAAGCTATGTAGCATTTTGCAGGTTCACGAGAAAGCATAAAACTCTGTTAAAGAGTTTTAGAGTCATGAACCATCAAGACTGGAAATACCCAGAATAAATCAGTATGCAGAACAGGCAATCAATTGTCTTCAAAAAAGAAAGAGAACTATCATCTTAGATTTTGTCCAATAAAACATAAGAATTATTGGACTAAATACTTCATATTCTTTTTCGTTTTATGCTTTTCTTTCTAATAGAATTGATGTTTAAGCTTGTAATCTTATACTTGTTTGTAATTAGTATGTCATGCTGTATCATTAAGTTGTTAAATGCTTAAAAACTACATCAGTACTCTCTAACTAAAAAATTTTGATCATAAAGTTGTTTAATTCTTTATCAATATGTTTATATGCTAAAATCACATTTTTGGTGTATGAATGTTTTTGACAAGAAAAACAAAATTAATGTCTTTTTTATGAGTTTTGAACAAATGTTCATTGATCTATGATCCAGAAATATGAGGTCACAAAAAAGTTGTAGCCCTAGTGTGTGTATATTCTTTTACTGTTTCAGAGATACATCATACAATGTTAGATATATCAAAGAGTGTTACAGCCCTCAATCCAGCCTTAGTACTACATTTATGTGAATCTAAAATCAAATTAGCAACTTCAATGCCTCCTCCTGCTATCATCAGTAAATACAGTAAAGTTATTGATGATGATTGATGATTGATGATTAATGATTGATGATGATGATATTTTTTTAGATCTTTCTTCAGAAGAAATCATGATGACAGCCCACTTTATATCTTGGGATGCTTTAGGTTCATTTTCCAAAAAGGGTTTTGCTCCTGTATTTTTCAAAAATCCAAAAGTAATTAAATACTCAAGAAACTATTCTTAATATAAACTTATATATTTCTTTTTTATATACAAAAAAATTTTTATAAATATAAATTTTTTTGTATATAACTATACTTATTTATAATAGTTATTTATAATAATTTTTATTTGTAGTTTCTTTTTGTTTGTATTATACTTCTGGTTTTTCTCCACAATCAAGTTGAAAAATAAAGGATTTTAATAAAATATCTGAGTATCATAAAAAAGATTGACACATATAACAGTCATAAAGATATGACCTTTTTTTTTTCATATCACTTTTTATCTTGTTTTACTTGTTTTATTTGTTAGTAGTACTTGATCATAGTTGCTTTTATTTTCTTATTTCTTCAGTTTCTAATCAATTTTGAAAAAGTTGCACTATATAACGATATGATCATCATATTGCAGTAAAAGAAAGATTATAATACTCACAATTTTTAGTTTTTTTGGTTTTTCTACATTTTTAAAGTTACTTAAATGACTTGATTGTAGTTAACTTAGTTACAATTGGAGCATCATAATAAGAATCTTACATTTTCTCAGTTTATGTAAATATCATTCTTGGTTGTTTACTCTTTTCTTTTGTTACTGGGAGTATCTGTTGATGTTCCAAATGATCTTTAAGGGTGGTAAGATCTATACTTTGTAATGGCAACTCAAAGACCCATTTTTTATTTGAAACGGAAACAGGTTTAGGACAGAATTTGCAGTGCATTTCAGTTTGTTACCTTGCTGATAGGTCCATCCCATTGACATTTTTTTTTTTTGGCATTTGGAAACCACTAGCTTCTCAATAATTTGCTTATTTTATAACTTGCTAAAGGAAAATAAATAAAAAAGTCCACATAAAACAGATTTATGTGTAAATAGAACTCTCTATAAAAGTAGTAAAATAATGATTATAAATAGTTTTATGGAAAGGAAGATTGCTCTAAGCTCTGAGAAAAAGTGTAAAAGTCTTTGTAAGAGCTGTTGTTGAATTTAAATTTAAGTGACAATTAAAAATAACCTTGAAAAAAAATTTTTTTTTAATTGTTTTTTTTGTTTGTTTTTTTTTAGAATGTAGATAACTATTCAACAGCATCTTGCAACAATATGCTAAAGTTATTAATTGAATACCGCTGTGAGGTGATGCTTTTGTAATTAGTAGAAGAGAAAAAAAATGTGCACTAAAAAAGTTTACAAAAAGTGTTAGTAAAAATACTTGACACAAATAAAAGTATAAAACAAACATTTACTTTTAATTTTTTTAGGTTCCTCAGTTGTTTATCCCCATTATTTCAGCTGTTGAAGCATTTTTTCCGCTTTTTCATTACTCTCAAATACATCTTTTAGCAGTGCTTAACATGGTAAATGTTTTTAATTAACTTAATGTAAAATCTCTAACATAAATAATCAAAACAGAGCAATACTATACAAGAATACAAAGATACTGATTTTTACTTTATACAGCGGCAGTTTGTAAGTAAAACAGTTTGAGCATTCATCTTTTTTGTTGAATCTTGAGCTTAAAAAATCTAGAAATTTGAAATGGTTTGTTACAGAAATAAAAACAGTTACATGCATCAGAAATATGCAATTGTTACAGTGGTTTTCATAAATTTAGACGCACTCAATTTTTTTTTACATATATGTAAAAAAATACTTAAAATAAAAATAAAATAAAAGTGCTACCGCTATGTTTGATATATAATTTAATAGAGGAAGTGAAGCTTTATTATAAAGTACCTTAATTTTTTTTACAGGATGTTTATTACTTATTCTATACCAGTTAACACAAAAAAGTTAATTGATAAGCTTGATTTTATTTTATTCATAAATTTAGACGCACAATCAAAAAAGTCTTATATCTTTTTAGTTAATAGTTAAATAGTAGTTTTTTTTCCATATTTCTCATTAATAGGCCTAAATTAATTGATTTTGTCAAAAAACCTTATATAAATATAACTTACCTGGAATTAGTTAATCATTATTTAATAAATAAACAAAAGTTAAGTTAGTTTTGCACTAAAAAGATGCGAAAAATGGTCAAAAAACGTATCACTCAAGCTGAAAGATGGAAAATTATTGCTCACATCAAAGAAGGAAGCAAAAGTAATAGAGAAATCGCCAGGTTAATTGGAGTCTCTGAGAAATGCGTTCGGACAACGAAGCAAAACTTTCTTCTTACTGGTGGTGCCAGCAAGAAAACGAGGCCAGGTAGACCCTTGTCAACCACCAGAAAGGACGATAGTGGCCTTTTTAGAGCTGTCAGAGCTAATCTAAGAATTAGTTACAAAGAATTGAACATAGAATTCAATACAACGCGAAATACATCTATTTCTAAAAACACAGTCTGTCGAATACTTATCAAATACAAGATTGGAGTCTACTCTGCTTTGAAGAAACCGCTCTTGCGTCCATATGATAAACAAAGGAGACTAAAATGGTGTCGTGAAAGAAGGTATTGGACAATAGAACAATGGAAAAACATTACGTGGAGTAATGAGAGTAACTTTGAGCTGATCAATCGCAAATCTAACATAACAAAAGAATGGCTCACAAAAAGAATTACGCCAGGTACATTAGACCGACTGTGCAAAGTGGAGGAGGCTCGATAGGAATCTGGTCATGCTTCAATTACAAAGATGTTGGTATGTGCCAAACATACACCGGAAGAATCAACTCCAGAATGTACGTAGAAGTACTGGAAAAAAAACTAATTCCATCAATTGACCTGCTTATGCTCAATGATAAACCATGGAAACTTCGACAAGATGGCGCTACTGCACATACTGCATACTATACAAAGGAGTGGTTCAACGATAATAACATCAAGACAACACCGTGGCCTCCATACTCACCTGATTTGAACCCAATTGAAAACATTTGGGCTTGGATTGACCATGAATTGGCAAAGGTTCAAACTTCCACACTTGGCCAGCTGAAGGACGTCCTTAAGGAGACCTGATATAAGGTCCCAGAAGCGATGAGCAAATATCTTGTTGAGTCTATGCCTAGAAGAGTTCATAGTTGTATTAAAGCAAAAGGCGGATACATAAAATAGTGATTGGTTCATAAATTACGCCTCCTAATGTATCATGTGTCTAAATTTATGAACAATTTTTTTTGTCTTATTTTTTTAATACAATGAAGTTGTACCTAATTATTACTTAGTGTTTCCTTTTTTTTTGTAATTTTTTTTTAAATTTTGTATTCTGTATGTATTTATCTAATAATTAGAAAAACTAAACCGAAATCTTTTTTCGTTATTGTTTTATTGTTAAAAAACTAAAAATTTAAATTCTCAAATATGAGTGCGTCTAAATTTATGAAATTCACTGTATAATATGATGCAGCCAAAAATCTATAAAAAATAGGACATTTAAAAAAAAAGTTTAAAAAAATAGACAGCTTAAAAAAATTGATTCTAATATTTCTTAAACATGTATATTGTGTAACAATTTTAATTGTAAGTAGTATTTGTTGGTTAGGGAAAACTATAAAAGAATTTTGTGTCATTTTAACACTTTATAATAAATATGTTTGGTTTTCTGCATTATTACTTCTCTTATTATTTTCATTTTTGATACAAACAATTAAATATAATTTAATATCAGATTAGAGATGCTTGCACAATTATGTGCTTAAAGAAATTTTTTTAAATGTTATATAGATTCATTTTCTTTTTCTTTCTTTCTTTTTTTTTTTTAGATGTTTGGTATACTTGATAAACCACTGGATATTCCTTTAACGCTAAAGTTAAAAAATGTGGTATCCAAGTCATTTAATAAATTGTGTAAAGAAATAAAAACACTTTTGGTTGTAAGTTTACTGTAATAGTCTTCAATTTTTTAAGTGCTATTACATGATCAATAAATTTTTATGCATGTCCTTCAAACATTTGATGAACTTATGGTAATCATTTCAAAAATGATAAAAATTGTTTTTGCCACTTTGAGTTTAATGAGCTTTTGTTACAATCTTGATTAAAGACAGTAAGAAAAAATAAGTGAAATCTCAGAAAGCTTATTAAGTAGAATAAATACAAATTAACATAAAATACAATTAACATAAAATACCAACAACAATAACAACAACAATAGTTTATTGTTGTTGTTATTGTTGTTGGTATTTTATGTTAATTGTTTTTTATTTTATTTGCATAAAATCTATATTATTATCTTTCAGCCTTTCTTCTATGAGTTGCAGGTGTACTTTGATTTACAATTTCAGAAGTCAGTTTTAACAAATTACCATAAGAGTTTACTTCTGGAAGGTTTATTAGTTGTTTGGTAAAACTTTTAAATTTAAAAGTAAAGCTTTATTTTATTATTAATCTTATTTCTAGCTACTTTATTTGTTGACACTTTTGGGGATGTTGCTTTAAGATCAGTATTGCTTTCACCAGTTACTTCAGATGATTTAAATGTTATGTTAATTGTTAAACGGTTAGTTTTTTTGTTATAAATCTTTTTATTAAATCTTTTGTTTGATGTTTTAATTTTAGTGATGCTTTAGAGAACAATCCTTGTAAAAAAGAGTTTATAGACAAATTGTTTGGATTTGTGCACAATATTTTAAAAAGGCAGGATATAGCAAGGTAGTACTTTTTCTTAGTTTTTATCAAAATCATTATTGTTATTATAATTATCAAATGTCTGATGTTTTAGAACATTACCTCCATGCTATGATTGAGATAATATCTGAAAAATGATCTAAAGTTTAGAATTATGATTTTGTGTCTCTATGTAAACTGTTTCTTTTTATTTAATTTTTAGCATTCATGAAAGTCCAACATCTTTGTTATCTTTTCTTGGACTTGATAGATCAGCTATATTGTCAGGTATATTATGTATAATGCAAGCTGTTTTTTGTTGTCTTTTTTTGTTTGTTTTTTTTTTATACTGGTAAATTTTTTTTAAAGTTTTTTTTTAGAATTAAATTAACAATCTTTAGACCAAAAAATGTTGATACATTGCAAGTTTATTTTAAATTAAAACAACTCCAAAAATAAATTACTTGTAAAATTATGTTAAAAATTGTTTTTTATCACACAATGTACAATGTTTTCAAATCAATAAAATTTACTAGTTATAATTAGCTTTAGCAAACCAATTCTCATAAATTGTTTGTTAGAGTTTATTCAATTAACTAATTTGCATAATTTTATTGTATGAAAAAATGTGAAACTTTAGGACATTTGCTGACAAGATCATCAGAAGTATTTCATTTTTTTGTGTTCAATTTCTATTTACTTTTATTAGGAAAAATTAATGAAAGTAGAAGCAGACTTTTGTATAAATACTGACATTATTTTTCTTATTCAATAGGTATTTTCATCCAGTTCCTAGCATTAACTGTCATTGTGCAAATGTTTAAACTCACTGGACAATTTCTGTTACATTTATGGCAAATATGTTTTTGTAATTTATCAAAAAGATATAATTGATTTCGTAAAGGATATTTAAAAGATGTGTTTTGGCTTTATGACCAGTAACAAGATAAACAGTGATTCCCACATGAAACTTAGGCAAAATGCATTTAGCAACTATAAAAATGGTCTAAAGCCAGAACAATTCTTTTAACTAGCAATCACCTATGTGATTAAGAGAACCCCAGAATTATCTCGAAGACTGTTATTTTTGCTGTTGCAAAACTACTGGCTACAATTCCAAATTAAAGAAAGAGTTTATATGTTCAAACATGCATCCTTTAATGATGATGTTGAAGGAGCATCAATCTGATACTGGTTATGAAACAAATGCCAAACCTAAGCTAATGTCACAGTCAGAATTAAATGACTTAATAAGAGATCTAGAATACATTTTACAATAAAATAGATTTCTTAAAGCCTGCAAAAAATGTAACTCTCTGGATTTTGAAGATTTAAGGAATTCTTCTAAATGTTTTTTTAATAAACTAGATTTCTTGAAGATCTAGTTTATTGTTAAAGTATTTCTGGTTTAGTGAAGATGTTTAACATTGAAAATGATGCAAACCAATTGAGACTGTCCATAGACTCTTCAAAACAAAGTTTGAAAGTATTAAACAAATATGCTTTACATCCTGTTATTAGTTCTGTATATTTAGCAATTTGAAAACAACATGGTTGGTTGGTGTGTGGTAAGGTATAAGTATGCTACTTAGTCAACAAGGTTGCTACACAAATTACCCTGCTTTTTCTGCTAAATAGAGGGATAGAGGAAAAAATTAGATGAAGAAAGACTGCTCTTCTAAAACTGAATTGTGGAACAAAAAAGGCTGTGGGAGAAAATTTAGTTCCCCAAGATAATGTTTTGCTTACACATAAAGTTGTGCATGATGAAACAATTTATAAAGGTGTTGATTGAAGTAGGTTTTAAATACCTATAACAACTTTTTTCCAGCTCTGTTGGAGGCTAAATCAAAAGAAGGAATTTTATTTGCTCTAACATAAGAAAATTGATGAAAGATCTGATTTGATGAAAAACTAAATGAAGTTGAATTAGAATGTGGAAATATTTTAAGGAAAGAGTAGAACTTTCCTAGGAATCCATAAAACAATAAAGATATTGTGAAGAAAATGGGTATATTCAATGAGCATTAAACTTGACTTCTTGGAATCTCACTTTCTATGTAACTTGGGAGCTTTCAGTGAAGAACAAGGTAAAAAGTTTCTCAAGGATTTGGAAGAAATAGAATATAGATATCAAGAAAGATGAATACTTGAATGATGGCAGAGTATTTCTAGTTGTTTGAGCAAGATGATTCTAGCACAAATTTTAAGAGGAAATTTCAGTCGGTTTTGGTAGAAAAAAAAAAAAATACCATAATAGTATTTGATTATTGTTATTTACTGATTTATGTTATTTTAAAAATATTTTTAGAGTTTTTATGTAACTTAAAATACTTTTTTTTGTATTTAATATAAATTATTTTCTTAGAAAAGATGCTCTTTTTTTTTTTTTATCTCCCATAGGGTCTTTTCAAAAATATCTGAGGGTGTTGACAAAAAGGTAAATTCATATTTATGATCAACACATCAAAATACCCTAAGATCATTCATCAAATCATGAGATGGACAACATGTCCTATAATTTGCAAGCCTTTATTATAAAGCAATTTACATGTTACTAGATCATTTGTGAAAATTATGCTGGTTTATGCAGTGTTATTAATGTAGCTAATCATACTGTTATTCAAAAATTGACTCCAGCTCTAATTAGAAGCAAATAAAAAAGAAAGTACAACAATAATCAAAAGCTATTTGTATTAAACTGCTACCTTAATATCTATTATAAGAAGAAAAGTAGAATTTTCTTTTTTCAATAATTTTTTTTAAATATTTTATCACTTATTATCTTTTATAGAAGAAATGTTATCAATCCACAAAGAGGTATTTCTATATTTTCATTTTCTAGTTTCATGGATTATTAAAACAAAAACAAATATTTTATGTATTTGAATATTTTTTACTTTAACATGTTTTAAAAATATGATTACCATTATTGATATAATTGAGTTTCAAGTTTGGTTATTTGGAGTGCAAAGTATATGAAAAGCCTACTATAACAACTACAATTTTTATGATTCTAAAAAGATATTTTGAATAAACAACATTAGAAATATGTCATAAGATAGAGTAGTTATTCTTTTCTTTAAGATTAGGTTTCTTTTTCTGAAACTCCCTTTTCATTTAAATTTTAACCCAATTGTTATTTTGTTGTTGTTGTTGTTTTTTTTGCATACTGCATATACTGCTGTTAAAGTTGATGTTAAATTTAGTCATTCAATTAAAATTAGGAAACCTCTTATTTTAAACTGAATACAATACTTTAATGCCTTATTTTTGTATAAGTTTAGATGACTTGAAAAAACATTTTTAAAATGAAAACAGAAATTTTCTTATAGCTTAAAATAAAAAGTTTAAGAAACAAACATTTTTTGATATTGCTTTTCCTTAAGTTATAGAAATTGTTTTCCTTCTACACTACTTTTTTCCCCAAAAAAGCCTTCTATTTCCTCAGAAGATATTTATTCATCATATATGGCTGAAGAATGTTAACAAATTGTAAAAAGTTCTCAACTTATTATCATCTACAGCATTCCAATCCATTTTTTATACAAAAGGAAAAAATTTAAATTTGCATGACTTATCAGGAATATGCTAGGAAATTAGAATATTCTAGTTTTATGTTCTATGTACTCAAAAAAATAATTTACCATGAAAGACTCATCGCCAAGTTATTTAATCATAGATTAGTATTTTTGTTTTGATTTTAAAAGTTTATCTTGATTCAGTATATAAAGTGACTTGGTGTTTAAATTGACTCAGCATATAGGTTGAAATCACTTTTGAACTATTCCAAATGACAAAAGATTTACATACACCAGATATAATCTCTGACTTCACCTATAAATATATGTTAAGTAAATTAAATTTTTTAGGTGTATTCTTGCTTTAAAAAATCCATTATTTGGAATAGCAACTAAATAATAGATTATCAGCTTTTGAATATAATGAGTAATCTAAAGCGCACAAAAAATAATTTTTAAGAATCTTTAAGAATTCTTTTTTTGATTTTAGTTTAGCATGACCTATATAACGATTTTATCAGTTTCTCGAACTTTCAAAGTTTGCACAGAAAATGAGGTATATACTTTTATTTTTAAAAAAAGCATTTATTTTTCTTATGTACTTTATTTAATGCTTTTTTCTTGTATCACTTAAATTATTTCATTTTCATAGATAGATAATGTTGTTGAGCAATATTCCCACATCTCACAATACTTTTGGTTGCAACACATGATCAACTGCATACCTTATTTATTCAATTTTTCTCAGTAAGATTAATTAAAGTAGAAGTTTAAGTTATCATGATAGGAAATTTAAGTTATCATGATAGTTGAAAATTAACTTATCATTGATTTGATGGAGCTATTTTTGTTTGCTTATATTAAAACTTTAGACAGTATTGCATTATGTGGAGCTTAAAAGATCAAATAGCAGCATCAAAAAGTCATGTCTTTGAGATGTGCGATTCAGAATACTCCACTGTCATCAGTGAGTAAGCTATTGTTATTCCGTAAAGTTTGGATAAACAATATGAAATATTCTTCATAATATTATCAAATGAAACTCTTAAGATTGTATTGAATGTAGCATTTGAGACAAAAAGCATTTGGTGTTTTATGAATAAACATGAAGCAATTTAAAAAACAAAAATGGAAAGCAGTAAAAAAAAAAGTTGCTTTAATTTTGATTTCTATTTTAAAGTTGTTAAGATAGTATTTTATCAGTAAATTTTTTTTTTTTTTTTTTTTTTCAGATTTATGAATCACTATTTTCAATAATCTAAATTTTAAATAATTAAAATTTTTATAGTTTTTATTTTAAAGATAAATCTGATCATGGAGATGACATAAATCAGTTTGACAACAATATTAATGAAATGCAATATTATCTTTACAATCTTCATGAATTTATGTGAGTATGTTGTAAAGTTTCCATATTATTTGTTATATCATGAAGAGAATAAAAGAAGTCTTAGTATTCCATACTGAATAAGTTTAGCTATTCCAGTACGTACAGTTCTAAAATTTGTGTTCCAGTACTTCTGTATTTACCAAAATAGGCTTTTTTTTAGTTATACAATCTTATCTCATCTCGCTACTTGTGTTGGACCACAACTTTATAGCTTACCAGGGTTGTCAGAAGCTCTGATAGAAAAGTTAGCCAGACCTTGGGCATATTTACCTAATTTTAGAATAAGAAAAGTGTGGAGTATCTTCTCTTATAGTATATCTTCTCTTGAAGTATTCTCTTAATTTAAATAATTTTTTAAACTTGGAGTATTGTGTATTTTTTGAATTTCTTTAATGCAATAAAGAATCTTTCATGAAAAGATTTATAGTTTGCTGCCCCTCAAAATACTTTTTGATAATAGGGCCATTTCTAGGCATTTCTCTTCAAATGATGTTAAAGGTCTGTAGATTATTATTTTACTAGCCAATTAAGTGTATTGTTTAGTTTCATTTTTTTAGAATTTATTATTTCCTTCTTCAATTTGCAGTTTTCAATGATAGTGATTGCAGTTTTCAATGATAGTGACAGATGATTTTTTAATATTAATTTATTACATCTAGAGATTAGCATCAGAATGGGAGCGGATTGAAAAAATAAAATGTGGTTGGGAAGATCAGTTAGGGTTCTTATTACTTTAGTTGATGTTATTTAATTTTTTTATTGTTTGTTGTTATTACAATAACATAAAAATTTATAAAAAAAACTCACTTTTTTGAGTTTTTTTTTGTGATAACTTTTCACCTTTTTACTGAAATGAAATTTTTAACTAGTACTCCTCCAATCTGACTACATATTATTAATTAACTCAAGAAATTATATCTTGTAATGGAAAGAAGGAATTCAAGTTTTATTGAAAACATAATTGTGCAAAGGTTTGTAAACAGTTCCATGCCCCGTAAGAAAATTTAAATTTAAAAAACATGGAAAAAAAAATTTAATAATATGTGCTGCAGATTAGAAGATTCCTTATAAACAAATTTCTGAGCTTTATGATGTGGCTAAATTAACAATAAGTATACTAGTTAAGAGATAAAGAGACTGTAAAGCACTTGAAAACAAGTATCATTCTGGCAGGCTGAAAAAAACTACAGAACACCAAGACAGAATCTTGTAAGACAATACAAAAAAGATCCCCACAAAAGTGCTGTTGAATTAACTGGCATTTTGAGCAAGCATTATGGTGCAGCGAATGAAATTTGCAAAAGATCATTTGTATTTATGTTCAAAAGAGTGGTCAAAAGTCTCATTCAGTAGTGATGTTATCAGGTATGTAAGACATCCAAAAGATGAAAGATTTGCTCTTAAGTATAATGCCTACAGTTTAACATGGAGGGGACAATATAATGGTTTGGGGATATTTCAATTGTGATTCTATTGCATTAAAGGCATAATGGATCAGAATGTATACTTAGATATAAGGACTAAATGCCATGTGGTTAGAACTTCCAGCAAGATGATTATTCAAAGTACTGTGCAAAATCCATGTAAATTTATTTCAGTTTTAAAAAAATTCAGTTTTTGCACTGGTCTTTTTAAAGCCCAGATTTAATCCAATAAAACACCTTTAGGAACATCTCTATCATTAATTGAAGGGCAAAAACTGACCAATAAAGTCAATTTATTTAAGATGCTTTTAGGTTGTTGGGCAAATATCCCAATATATCATATACCTCATTGTTCTTATCAACTTAGTTGACTCAGTCTCATTGTTGTTAAATAGTATTAATCTTTCCAACAAAATGCTGATGTGTTGTGATGAAAAAATGTGAAGGAATTAGAAATAGTATCTCTACATTACAAGTTATAATTTTTCTGAGTTAATAGTACTGTTAAGTCACATTGGAGGAACAATTGTTAAAAGTTTCATTAATTTTTAGTGAAAAAGCAAAAAGTTATGACAAAAAAAGCTTCTGTATAAATAATGATATAAAGTAATCTCTGCCAATTACCCTCTACATTGATTTGTCAAAATATTTAGATTGAATGAAACAATCACATCTATTCATTTAAAAGAAACTATGGAGGATGTTCAAATAAAGGAGATAATGGATGCGAAAGTGATGTCTGTTCTAACCAAAGACTACATAGATATCTTAAGTATATAAAGCTTGATTTTTATATTAGATATCAGAAGCATTTTTCCTTCTAAACTTAGCATTCTTTTTAAAAAACAATGTTTTCAAAAAAAAGTGATGCGTTTAGATTTTTTTTATAGCCTATTCAAAACATAAAGTAATACATAATTGATAAAGCATTGATTATATTTAATTAATTTTTTTTATTTTTTTATTTTTTACTAAAAAAATTTTTTTAAACAAATCATAAAGAAATATGGTGGAAACTTTTACAAAAAAAAACAAAAACAGTTACAACTTGTTTCTCCTACAACTTGATGTTGAATTAAAAGAAGAAAAAAAATGTTACAGAGAAAGAGCTTTTTACCACATTTTTATATAAGAATTTATTTTTTATCCAAGGCTTTAGTGTGTGGCTGCAAATGTGTTCATATTTCTTATTGTTGTGAGTTTAAAATATTTTAAAACCAATATTTTAAATTGCCAGTAAAAATAAAAAAATTTACTTTTAGAATTTGAAAGAATGTTTTCAACAATATGACAAAATGGAAGCTCTGTTATATTGTGCGAAAACTTTATTTTTTAAAAACCTCATTATTTTCTAAAGTAGTAATTTGGTAAGCTTGAAAGAATTACTGATTTTAAACCAATTCCCCTCCTGGAACCTCTTTTCAATATCAGCAAGGATTTTGTTAAGCAAATCAGTACTGAAAGTTTAGTGAAGCCAACAAAAAGATCAAAATGTTTTTGATTGAGAAGTTCTTCAATAAAAGAAGCATTTTACCTTTCTACTCAGCCATTTTATCTTCCATCTTTCTACCCAGATATTTCATTTGTAACATCACTGCCAATAGTTGGAGATTAAGATTACCTCTTTCAATTAGTTGAATAATTCAATAAAGCAGAGTTTGACTAGTTTAAGTATTTTCTGATTTAGGCTCTGTTGTGCAATCAGTAAGGTAGTGACCTCTAGGCTCTTCTGTCACAGTGATATGATTTTCTTTGACTTTTTTTTCTGAAGGTGCTTGTGGTCTAAACTTTTATTTTTTCTATTGTCAATAAAAGTTCCATATTCAATTCCATAATAAAAATCATATTTTCAAAGGTGATTAGCACAGTCATCACAAGATTCTTTGCAAATAGCATCATCTTAATCACAGAGAACAATTCTGCATGTGCAAAAAGAAATGTCTAAAGGTCTATCAAAGTTAGGTTTCCAGTGATTTTTGTTGGTCTTTCGAACTTTTTGTCAAATTAGAGAATACAGATCAACTTTTACTGAGTCTTGTTTCTATGTTGTTAGTTCCATAAACTATGAGCTCTTTAAACTTGGTGTTAGAAATGTACCATCATTCTCTTCTTAGAATAAAATGGATTTTTTTCATAAACTAGTATTTTTATCGCACTGTAGATCAAGACTTTGCAAGACAAGATATTGCTGCAAACAATCATGTAATGTTGGAAATTCAATTTGAAGGAACTTCCTAGGACCTCCAAGATTACTCCACTTAGTGTCAATGGCTTTTAAAATTCAAAAGAGTTATGCTTCAGGAGATTTTGCGCCAAATTAGGGACTCTTCCTGGCTATTTGATATTTTTGATGAAATAGTCACAAAAATTGGTTTACGTTTCTAAAAAGTTTTAGAACTAAATAAATTATTTAACTGCTGATTTATTTCCAGATAGGATAAACTGTCTACAATTCTACTTTCATGTTACTGTAGATACTAATGTCAGCCAGCAAAATCTTAGTAGTTCTTATCTTTAGTATAAGTTCTCATTTCAGACTTGAATGTATCAGTTTTAATGTGTTTTATACAATTTTAATGGCTAACACTCCCTTCTAGTATAAGTTTCCTTATGTTTAAAACACATGTTTTCAAGTCTCCTTTTATTCATTGTTATGTTCAAAAATGTGGCAACTAAGCAATAACTGAATACCTCAATAAAGGGTTTTTATAAATAATTGCATGCACTTTTTCATGGACTGAGCAGTTCTTTTGTTATAGCACATTATGCTTTTGAATCTATCTCTTGCAGTAGCAGTGGTTTTATGACACTTTTATATTAGCTAATATCTCTCCTTAAGAAAAATTATCTTTCTATGTTTGAAGAAATGTGTTTTCACAGCCATCAGTATAGTGTTTTGTAACTTACCAGTGGATTGGCTCTTATTTGAAAAAAATTAAGACAAATCTTAAGTTTTGGTTTTTTTTTATTTTAACATTAACATATTTGAAAATATTTTGTTTACAAAATAAAACAAATAATTTATATTTTAAGTAATTATATAGTTAAACATGAAATGGAATATGCATTTTTAACAAAAATCCTCATTGATTGATTTTAACCAGTTTTACTGAAAATTTATACAATTTAGTTTTTTTTTAATTCAATATTGATTTTTTGCTTTTTAACTGATTTATACAAAAACTCTGAACAAGCAAGACAGGCAAAATAACTGCAACAAAATTTAACATAAAGTTTGTTAGATAACTGCTACATCTATTTTTAAATTGCTTAGGTTTTTTTTTTTTGAATAATTTTCAGTTCTATTCTGTACATATAAAAGAAATTACAAAAATCAAAACATTCCAGATGGTGAGTTTGTTTTCTTTTTCAAATTTGTTGAATTTTTTTACTTAAATTTTTTATATTTTTAACAATCTCTAAAGTTTTTTTGAAAGTTCAGTTTATAATTTTATGTGAAACTGAATAAATAAGTAGATAAAAGATAAGTAAATAAAATTTACAATCAATAATTAGAGTCAACGGAAATAATTCACATGTTTAGAATTAATGGCTATTGGAAAACTTGGGGACTTTTTACTTAGTTATGAGGTTAGATTTTATATAGTAATATTTGTTTTTATAATAAGTTTTGTTTTTTCTTTTGTATTTAAACTGAGAAGATTAGTTCCAGCATTTCTTTGTATTGTTTCTTTGATTGAAAGTTCTTTTTTTTATAGCATTTTAAGTAAGACTTTCTACTCTTAATGCTGTAAAACAAGTTGTTGCTTTTTAGGGAACAAGTCTTACTTTGATTTATACATTGTTCTCTGCATTGAGTTGGCCAGACTCTACATCACTTATAAAAATATGTTCTATTGTAATGCCTATTATTAAAAAGGTTGTTATTTCAGAGTATCTTTACAAAATTTAGTTGAATTTTTTTTTGGTAGGTAATGTTAATTAGATTAAATATTTATTATGGTATTTTTTTAGATCTTCACAGTAAATGGATCTATCAATCCAGAAATACCTAAGCAGTTGTTAATTCTTCTTTTGACAGTAATGATGTTTTTATTCTCATTTTAATGGTAATGACAATGTTGGTTAACTGTTTAGTTTATTGTTGCTGTGTTTTTAGGGACTACAAAAGCATGGAATGGAAGAGCAATTTGAAGCAGCACTTTCTAATACTATTTTCAGTTATTATATGCACTTGGTTAAAATTTCTTTTCTTTCTTTTTTCAACTTAAATTTTAACTATTTACTTATTTTTTGCCTTAGTTCCAGGTCATATTTCAAACAATCCTTGTTGAACTCTAGTTTTTAAGTCCCAACATTATCACTCATTATCATTGTCTTACAGAAACAGTTATATAACATAAATATTGTGCTATAAAATTATTTCTGAATGCTTTTAATAAGTTTTTTTCCATATTACTTTTAACGTTTTAAAAAGATTTTTTAGGGTTATTTAGATTACATGTTTTGATACCTGCAATCATCTCTGTAACTTTCAAAAAACCTGATGATACTAGAAAAATTTATCATGAACTTTATATGATATAAGTGATTGTAAATTTTTGGCTCGCTGTTATATCTTTTATTATATCTATTATATTAGTATATATATTATATTTATTATATCCAATTATATCTGCTAAAAAATATTATATCTACTAATTTTTTGACAATGATGTGTTCACTGTCATCTAAAACTAAGGGAACTCTAAGATAAAATACTTTTCTAGAAAAAAAAATCTTTTAAAATATTTATTAAGGTAAATGTACCAGTAACTGACTTCTTAAGAGAAAAAGTTCCATATGACTACCATATCTTTAAGATTGTTTGCCAATTATATAGCCTATTAGTTCTAACAACTTACCATACTATCTCGAGCATACTGTTAAGCAATATTTTATAAAGTACTATCTTTTCATGTTTTGGTAGCTGTTTTTTTAAGGATGATTTTATGTTAGTAATTGACCGTATAAAATTTTTTTTTTTTCAGTATTTGACCGTCCTTTGCTTTAGTTGTTGACCATATGTTCAATGAGAGAAAAATGAAAGCAGTGATAATAATTTTATTTTATTTCAGTGAATATAAGATTGCTAAGACATTTTGAATATTTTCGAAGCGATGCAACACAAATACATCATTAAAAATAAAATGACGAATAAGCGTTCATTTCTGGTATGAGGTATGAACCACGTTGAGAACACAATTTTGGATGGCGGATTTTCTTTTGTATTTGTTCCCTTATTTATACAAGCTTATCTTCCTTTAGTGGCCACCGATAAGAAGAAACGCCACTCTTAACCATTGTGGCTATCTCATAGCCATCAGCCACAACTTGCACTATCTTCCCTGGAAAATGACTCCCTTCATACTCCACAATTACAAAGTCATCCTTTTCCAGAGTTATTGTATCTTCATCTGAAGAATTTATATACCAGTCAGAATCTTCACCTTTGCTAAGCTCAGGAATGGAAATTGATGAGTCTGAGTCAGGCTCTTCATACCGTTTCTGTTTCTTGATTTTTTCGTACTTTTTTTTTCCTCTCTTCCTCTTTCATTTTTTCTTCTTTCTTTCTCTTTTCAACTGCTCGTTCTTGTTTCAGTCTTTCAATTTCATTCTTCTTGTCCATTTTCTTTTGAAAATACAATTGGCCAAGCTCCTCAGACACTATAGCGGGTATTCTTTCTTTTGGCCTTTCTTCTGGGGCTTTTTCTTGTCAACAGGAAGACAGAAGATATATTTTTTAAACACAAATGGTATGTTTGACTGCCCTGCATTTGCTGTATCTTCATTGCCTTCAACTATAGGAGACAGTACATGAGATGGTCCTGCGATTGCGGTATCTTCATTGCCTTCAAATATGAGAGACAACACATTCAATGGTCCTGCAATGTCCTCATCTTCATTCGAAGCTGTTTGTTTAGATTTAGTGTTAAATCTTTTAAGTTCTAACTCAGTTTTCTTCCACAACAGGAAAAGTGATCTGTCAGAAGGGTCACCTTCCCAATCAACTGTAGATTGCTCAAATAATTCCAATTTGTCTTTCCCTATAATCTCATTCAAGAATTGGAATCTCTGCTTAAAATATTTCAAACGTGAATGTAAGTCATCATTCTGCATAGCATTCTGCACACAAATGTCATTTTTATGTTCTGCAACCTTAAGTACGGTTGGATCCCAGGGATAGAGTCCACACTTGCGGAAGCTGTTGGCCAGCACAGAATGAATAACATGCTTATCCACTTCTTCTTTCAGCAGTTTAGCAAAATCTTTTTTCTTCAAGATGGGGTCATCTAAGTAATTGCTGCGCCACTCATGGACATTGCTTCCAATTTTCTTTTAATGTGCGAACCATTGCAACATCCATAGGCTGTAGAATGTGCGTAGCATTAGCATAAAAAGCCAAAATAAACCCATTTTGGTCGTAGAACTGAGTTGACTGCAGGCTGAAATGGGAAACATGTCCATCAACAAATAAAGTAACAGGAAGCGTTATATTACTTCCTTTAAGCTAAGGATGAAAAAAGTTTACCAAGAATTCCAAAAAAATGTTCCGTCTGCAACCGACCGGAATCACTTTTTCCAAGTGCCCAATTGAAAGGAAAATTTAGCGTTATTTCCGGAGGCAGGCGCTCATATTTGTAGACCACCAATGGAGTTACAACACTGCCGTTGGCATTGCCAGTAATTAATACAAAGAGACACTCCTTGCCATCTGAATTAACTTGTTGATATATATTTTCTTATCTCCTTTTCCTGCCAGGACTTTAGTTCCTTTCGGGTTAAGAAAAAAGGTGGTCTCGTCGCAACTGAAGAGCCGTGAGGGGTCCATCAGAACTTGTTAAATATCTTCTTTTTTTTAAATATTCTTCAACTTCCGTGAACCACCCTAAAATATTGTCCTGTGTCACTGATGCACAGGAAACTGTAAAGTTTTGGGTTATATGTTTTGATATGTTGCCATTTCTTCTTAAAAATCCTTGGACCGATTTCCTCCCAGGATGATTGTCAGAAAAGGGATTGTCTCTCCTAAGGTCAGTCATCAACCGTTGAACACTATCTTAAAGTGTTTTACAGTTACAGGGGACCCTGCTTCTGCCATTTTTAGAACCCAGTCAGCAATAACTGTTTCCTCTTCATAGCTTAAGATGGTTTGACGTTCCATTTTTCTTTCCATGGGTGACTTGCCTTCCAATTTATATTTTAGAGTAATTCTCGGTACACCATATTTTTTAGCTGCTATCCGGACTGGTGTATTATTAGTTCTTACATCTTGGATGGCTTCCTTTATCGCCTTCTCTGAGTAATTCAAATATGGCAGGTATAATGAATCTAAAACAATACAAAAAGAAAAAAATGGTTTCAGAAGTTGACACACCCTTGTTTTAGTATTTGACCACCTGGTCATCTATTAGATAAACCTAACCTATAATGTTAAGAATACAAAAAACAGTGCAGTTTGCTATAAAAACATAAAACATATTACGATGAATTAAGATAAACAAAGGAATTGCTGAGTAATTGACCACCCTGATCAATTACTAAATTTTTTAAATTTTCTGATCCAATATTTGACCACCCTCATAACTGACTACAGATGGACTGTAAACAGATGATAAATAACTTTTAATTAGTATCAAACATACCTATTTCAAAATATAATCATCTAATATTAAAAATAAAACGTACTTACCTTTTAAAATTAAACTTATTTGCGACGTTTCCTTAGCAAATAGCTGAAGAAAACTTAAATAATTAGACAAGAGCGTAGCACATTAACATAGATATTCAGCCACTCTTTTTCAAAGCTGCTAAATGCTTGCCGCGTTTAGGTGGGTACAGCCAAATGGCATGAGAGTATTTTCCCGCTGTTTTTAAAATCGTTTTACCAGAGTAGGGCTTATTTTAACAATTTTCTTTTTAAATGGTCAACTACTGGCACATGGTCAATTACTAACTCATTTACCTTAAACAAATATAAAACAAAAGCCTTTATTTGATTATACTATTTGCTGATTAAAAAAAAAAAAAAATGTAGAATATATTCTTGTTTTGTTCTCGCTCATATGACTCATTTTAAGCTTTTTTTTTGTATGAACACAAAAAATTATAAAAATAGAAACATTTAAAAACAAAATTCTTTTTTTAAAACCGTTAAATTATAAAACAGCATTGCAATTTAATCATAACTTGTTCATTTCGATTCTGGGTTTTAACTAAGTAAAGCGTAATAGTTTTGTAACTAGTCTTTTATGTTATATAAAACACAATAAATGTTATGTATTTTGATGATAATGTCAAAAGTGGTTATAAGTTAATTGGTTAATAATTGACTTATAATCGCTTTGACATTTAATCTGGTTGCAAAATTATTAGGTATGTGAAAAAGATTTCGCTAGTGCCGGAGATACAGTTCGTTAAGTGGAACTTGAAATTTCAGAAAATACTGCACGACAACATTTGGATAATGCAGGGTTAAAAAAAAAATTCATATATTAGCAAAGAACCAAAAAGCATGAAGTGAGAAGACCAGTTTGCAAATGATTAAAACAAGTGTACAATATGGGACTGTGAAACATGGAAGAGGCAAAGGCTTAATTTTTGGGGGTGATTTTCAGGATTTTCTGGATTTGACCACTCTATTCCAAAGTACATTTGCATGATATGTGCAGAAATACTAAGGAATTGCATCAGGAACTTCAAACTGTCTAGTTACAAATAAAACAAGTCAAATTGACAAACTTTTGCCTTAGATGCACTAAGGTTATTAAGAATAATAGATATTTTATCATTACTGATCTGATAAGTTTTTGATGGTACACTTTTAAAAGTTTAGATTTGGAGTTAAGCATAATAACATATTTTTCTTTGTAATTTGTGTGTGTGTGTTTTACATCAATCAATATCAATATATTTCGTGTTAAGGATGTTACAAAAAACGCAGGTCATTGCAAATAGTAATTCATTAATAAAACACAATGACCTAAATAAGATAAAGAAAAGAAAAGAAAAAATCATAAGAAATAAACTAGTCACATAGTAAAAGTAGAACTTTACAAAAATTTATAAGTAACACTTATAAAACAGACTTTTAAAAGAGTTAAAATATAGGTGAAATAGTTATTATAATGTATTCACATATACATACACATATACACAAACAAGAAATTACAAGATGTACATAAACATAAAGAAAAAAGTTATAGAAGTAAAGAATAAAGTTAAGCATAACTTTTTAGGTAAAAATGATGGAATTACTTTAAGAACAGATTCTTGGATCTAAGGATAAAATCTGTTTTTAGGGTGTACAGAAGGTTGTTCCAAGAAAGGATACACTGATATGTAATGGAATTTATTCCATGTTTAGTTGTCTGTTTTTGTTGGATGGTTAAGTTGTTAAAAGTGACTGATCTTAAGTTATGCCCACACCCTGTCCTACTATTAAAGTAGTTATGAAATATGGAAGGAAGGAGACAATGTTGTTGATCCTAGCCAAATAAACAATTTAGAAACTGGATTAAATCATAGAAACAAAGAGCTTTGGATGTAAGGATGTCAGTAGGGAGGTTTCTTGGGCAGATGATGCAAATGATGCAAATTTTTATATATAAAATATCTGTGTTAATATATATCTATCTTGTTACAAAAGAATCCATTTTAAACTTATGGTTTATCAAATAAATACAAATTATATCTATTATTCAAAACTTATGTTAATATTTTTGTTAATTATTTTAATGAAATTAGAAAATCTATATGCTTTCACTTAAAACAAACTGAATCTTTAAAAATTTGCATCAGTAAGATTAAAGGAACTGGTTTTCTAAGTTATGTTATCTGTATAAAGATTACACAGTTGTATTATCTATATGAAGATTACAAAAAAAAACCACAGATGTCCAATTTCACAAATTCTTGCATTTGCCTTCTTTTATAGATAATAGGTAAGCACCAGTATTTACAGGTGCTTACTTATTCTGACAATATCCAAGCAAAAAACCACTGTTATCAGTTGAAAAACCACTGTTATCAGTCGAAAAACCACTGTTATTAGTCGAAAAATCACTGTTATCAGTCGAAAAACCATTGTTCAAGTTATCAAGTTGCTTAAAAATGTTTAACATTAAAAGACTGCTTAAAGCTTCAAACTTAAAATCCAATTTTTCCAAAAGTATAAAAAGTGGACAACCGTGGGTCTTCCCCTGTAGTCTTCACATGTATCTCACTCATAGTGCAAGATTTAAATCCAAACGTACAAATTTAAAAATTTGATGGTGGAAAATAATCATAACTCTAGTTAGTTTATAGGCATATGATATTTTCTTTACAA
The DNA here is from genome assembly GCF_058129835.1 of Hydra viridissima. Taxonomy (NCBI): domain Eukaryota; kingdom Metazoa; phylum Cnidaria; class Hydrozoa; order Anthoathecata; family Hydridae; genus Hydra; species Hydra viridissima. The sequence goes on from NW_028324303.1 coordinate 7,903,913, forward strand.
TAGTGTAAGCTTACACTTTTCAATTTCTATAAAATTTATATACCAACTATCAACAAAATGGGATTTTTATTCTGTACTTAGTTTTACGATAGGTTTGTTCATTTATTTATTAAAATCTTTTTTTTAGCACAGAAAATTTAAGCTTATTACATGTTTCACTGATCGGCTATTTCAAAACTGGAACTCAGAACTTTGACATAATTCTTGATATTTTTGTCAATCTTATTAAACACAAATAAATAGTTTTTTTTAAGAAGGTAATTTTTTAATTTAAACTTTGCAAGTTCTTAATTATAGAGAATGCAGTATCCTGTCTTGGCAGAAGTCTTGACACAAATTCCAACATGCTCATTTCAACAGTTACAGGTTAAATTATTTAACAATGTTTTATCTTTCTTCTTTTAGTGTAGAAGCTTATTTACAACTTAAACTGAGAGTAAGAAACTTGAAATTCAAGTGTACTATTCACCATATAGTGCTATTTGTGAGAAAATTCAGAAAAAATTGGTAATTAATAGTATCATGTTTTTAAAACTGCATCAACCTTGGTTTTTTATCATTGTAGTTCATGAAAAACAAATTTCTAACATACAGTTCAGTTTCCAGTCAGCAATTACAATATGTATTTAAATCTTTAGTAAAAAAACTGTTTATCCTTTCAAGGTTTATGCCTTCTGCACATTAATAAAAGTAGCTGAAATAGCTGGGAAATAGCTGGGTACAGGTCAATTATATTAACAATACTTCTTATTGTCTTTTATTTATTTTCTGTAGGTTTTTATTTAGAACTAGCTGGAATACCTGGTGCAATGAGCTGGGTTTTCCAGTTATTAGGTGTAAAACTTTACTGTATTAATCAGAAATGCATTTGTAGCTATGTTGTCATGTTTTTGGGAACTAAAGCACACTGTGGTAATGTAGCTTTTTTTGCAATAAACATCGATAAATCCCAATAATCGTATCTCCAAACAAAAACTATTCTTCTCGCTCTTTTATACCCTATACTTTTCCAAAAATATCCCTCAAAAATCGTCATGAAAAACCGCTAACACATATTTATAATTTTTTGGATTTCACTGGTAAAAACTATTTAAATTATTAAGAATGGTTGGAGGGGGCTGAAATTTGGTTCCAGCAAAAGGACCCTGAACATGGAATCCAGGGTGGTCCGAACCTGGCCTAAAACCTTCCCTGGGAAAAGTTAAACCTGTGTGCAAAATTTGGGAAGGATTGGATCAAAACTGTGGATTTGTATAAAGAACACACCCACATACACACATTCACACATACAAACTTTGGGCTTACAGATTGGTACTCACTGTATATCTTCAACCCATACTTTTTTGGTTAACATGAAGTATGTTAGTATTTTGATGTAGTTAACTAAAGTGCAAAAAGAGATAATGATCTATTTATTGCTTATCGTGTTTTTTTAGGAATTTGAATTTGAAGTATTCACAAAAGCACTTCTAAATGAAAACAAATCTAAAGCTAAATTCAAACAACTTATCAAAGGAGCATGTGGGGTAAATATTTATGAAAAATTCAAAAAATATATTTACTAGGAAAAATTTATTTAATATTGAATATTTCTTATTTATTTTGTTTTTCTCTTTTAAATATTTAAGTAGTAGCTCAACAGTTTGAACACTGATGATCGTAAGTGAATTCAAAATGTAAATAAATTTTAAAAGATTGATTACACACTTAAAAATGTGTAACAGTAAACAAGTTGAAACACTGATGAATATTAGTAAAAACTTTAAATAACTAAAGTGGAGAAAGTGAAACAAATTGCAAGCAATAAAGAAGTTTGAAAAGTTTAGTGCTTCGAAAACAATTTTCCCTTAGATCTTACAGGTGGAATTTGCTGTGAGCTGACTTGCTAATTTTGGTGCGGTACTATATGATTTAAAAATAATTAAAAGCACTATCTTTTTCGCAAAATGTTTTGGCATAAGGATTTGCCTCTATTATGACCTTCTCCAAAGTAAAATCAATAATAAATTTCTTTATTTGCTTCTTTTGGGATTCGCTATTTTTCTCAATAACTGCATATTTCTCTGTAACTGTATATGCACTCATTTTCAGAGGAAAACTTTCTGGGTAACCACAAGTTCTTGAACACCTTATGTTAATGGTGTTCAGAGTTAGCTTGATGCAAATCACAAACTAGACTGCTATATGTAATTTAAAGTTCATTTCCTGTATGTCTATTTAGACTTTTCCCCAATAAATCTGGGGACAGTAAGTGATGAACTAGGTAAATGATTTTACCAAGACATTAGGTAGGTGAAAAACTCTATTACTGCTAGATGGTTGTATTGCGATGTTGTAAACCGATTGTTCTGTTGGAAGTCTTCTTCATGGGACTTTTTATGGATAATATTTGTTACATTGAATTCTACCCATCCCCATTCTCCTCTACTTTTTATTAGGGATGCGCAAAACATTCGGTTTGGCCAAATCTTAGCCACTGTGTCACGAAATGACTTTTAATTCGAACCTCTTGTCCCGAGAAAACCCTTTGGAGGTTTGAGAGTACACATGTGTAGAATAACACTAGAGTTGGTTTTGAAATCTTTCATCATCGTCCGAGAAAGAAAAATCAGTTTAAAGTTTTTAATTTTATTGCTCAGAATAAAAATTTTACAAAAAAATAATTTCTTTAAAAAAATCTTGTTCTCTATTATAACATAAATTTCTTCAACATATAATGTGTTTGCAACTCTAAACAAAGCAAAACCAAAAAAAATACATACAAACTATTCTTGAAAGACAAACAGTTTTCTACTTTCAGCTTTGAAATTCAAGCTGTGAAAAACATGACTGCGTTTAATCATAAAATCAGTCAGCTGCCTGTTAGCTTTGTTCATACAGAGAAAACAAACAGTTTTCCTGTTGTCTTCATGAGTTTTTGCTTGGTTAGGCATTTTGAAAAATGACGCACACCTTGTTCTTTTAAAACGGTTTCTAAACTGTTTGCAGGTTTTTCCTGGAATTTTTTAGTTAATTATTTTTTTGCTAAAATATTTTGTATGTACTATTTGTAAAACCAAAATAGACAGTTTTTTTGAGAAAGAAAAAAAAAACTCTTAGTTTATTGACCTTATTAAATAAGCATAAAATTAGAAACTTTAAACTGATTTTTCTTTCTCGGACAATGATGAAAGATTTCAAAACCAACTCTAGTGTAATTCTACACATGTGTACTCTCAAACCTCCAAAGGGTTTTCTTGGGACAAGAGGTTCGAATTAATAGTCATTTCGTGACACAGTGTAGCAAATGTTCGGCCAATAATGCAAGTTTGCAAATCATCATATACTTACCTAGATATAAATAGCGTAGCTACAGTTTAAATGGATAAAGTTTTACCGTAGCTACAGTTTAAATGGATAAAGTTTTTATTAAAAAAATGGGTACCAATTGAACATAGAAGGACAAAAGACTTTCATAAATGTAGTTCAAAACAGTTTTTGTTTAAATTTTATTTTGTATTTTTAATACAGAATAAACTTAATCAGACCAAATGAAATAACAGATTTACCAAAACTATTTCTTTACTAAAACAATTGTAAAATAAATACACCTGCATCAATTGAGTATAATTTTAGTTCATCACAAAAATCTAATAATATAAAATCACCATTTATTAATCTTAAAATAACAAATAGGAATTTAAATGAAAAAGATATTTTATTGAACTTAAGTCCATTAAAAGTGATGCCTTTTGTTGTTGTGGTTGTTGTTGTGGAAAAAAAAATAAAATTCTCTACATAGAAAGTTTCTTAAAAGCCTGCTACTCAATTGGTTCAACTGATAAAAATATTTGAAAGAAACAAACTTAGGGAAAAATATTATTATGGAGTTCCATAATAATGCTCCAATTTATTATTTTGCTATTATTGTATAATTGTATTATGTAATAGTAATATTAATCACAAATCAATAATTTTAGAAAAATAAAATGTCAAAAACATAAGTGAAAATCAATTATCACTTGTTGCAGTCAAGTTATAATGTATAAACATTAATTTTTCACCACTTTCTGTTGATAGTCTATTTCTACTTGGTTCATAAATGTTGGCACATGTACTAAAAAGTCTTTAACTTTCAACAGAAGAAGGTGGTGCTAAAAGAAACCTTTGGGTTATTTTCTTTAAATTTTTTTAAGAGTTTCCACAATTTTTCCACCATAAAAGAGTACTTTCTTTTTCCGTAACAAGAGAGAGTTTTAAATACTCTTCAATCTCCATGTTGATCATTTGCATATTAGAGTTTGATCTTTTAAGCCTTTTTCTATCTTACTGCGGGTTCTTCGCAATCGGAATCATAGGATTCAAGTACTAAATTATGTTGCTGCATTTCTTGCATCTGCTCATTTAGCCAATTTTTTATCTTCCTTTTGATGCATTAATTTATATCTAGGGTCAAAAAAAGTGGAAAGACATAATTATTTATCATGTAAAAATGTACTCAGCCTTTTATCTACAGACTCTTTCAATTGTTCAACTAAAGTATTTATACTTAAAAAAGCCTCACAAACTTGAATGTTTGATTAAAAAATACTTTAAGAGCCATAATCGAAGGAATAACACCTGACAAAAATGCTTTACGTTTGCTGAGATTAACGGTTAAAGTTTTAAATGGTTCTAAAATATAAAAAAAATATTCCAATAAGCCTCATTAGAATGAATTTAATGTTGATTAGGTAGCATGATCAGCTTTATAAATTGCCAAAGGAACTCTTTGATCAAGCATCCTTTCAATCATATTGTAGGAACTATTCCATCTTGTAGTTAATGTTGATTAGGTAGCATGATCAGCTTTATAAATTACCAAAGGAACTCTTTGATCAAGCATCCTTTCAATCATATTGTAGGAAATTTTGTATTAACCTATGCTTATTTGTACCAAGTTGTTCCTGAATCACTTCTAATTTTGCTGTTGCTGTTGGGGAATGGTGAAAATGTGTTGCCAGATGTCTGCAACAAATTAAAATTTCTTTCATATATTGTTGCGACAAAATTGAGTCATGTATACATAACTGTATTGTATGAATAAAACATGCCATTGACTTAAAACCACTGTCTCTAACACTAGCTGCCATATTGGCAGCAATATCTCATAAAACAATGTGAATTTTTGTGTGTGGAATTTCAAAACTTAGCAAACCTTTATTTAAATACTCACTTATTTTTTTTCCTGTGTGATTTTTTGGAAAATGCATAAGTCTGAGTACTGCTCTCTGTTGGGAAAAGTCATTATTAAGCCAGTGTGCTATCATGCTTATGAAGACAACATTTGAACTACTTGCTGTCCAAATATCAGTTGTAAGGGAGACATAACTGGCTGCAGATATTTTACTCTTGATTGAATTAAACAGATTAAATTAAACATATATTTGTGGAACAATATTTTCACTAAAGTAACTGCTACTGGAGTTTTGATTGCTCTATGGTAATTAATATCCTACAACCTTTTTTTTATTAAGACCCTACTGATGTTAGTTGTTTTTTATTTCTGAATCACTTGATGTAGAAATGGTAGATGTTTTTTTTTATCAGACTCTTTTTCAGCAAATATAAACTCTGAAAGGTCCTTTTTTTTTTAATGGCTCCTAATTGCACTATTGTTAAATGTTTTTGGACGATTCTCACTTCTGGAGAGTATTGTTTTGCATAGTAGACAGATACAAAAACGAATGTCTTTCTTAGAAACTTCAAAATATTTCCACACTACTTTTAAAAGACTTTTTTTCAGAAGACACTGTTTTATACTTCTTCAAGATTAAAATGTTATTACTAAATGACAAAAAAGAAGTTCAACCAAAGATAAAATAACGGGTTTTAAATTTAAACTGTGTAAATATATTTTAAAATATAACGTATAGGATAAAAAAAGATAATATGTAACATATTGGTTATATGTTATACATTTATTTACACTAGCTAACTAATTGTCTTAAACTCATAACAAAATATCTTTTTATTTTTTTCAGTGAAAAGTCGTTAACATTTATTTTCTTTATACCACAAACAATCATCCAATAACTAATTAACTTTTTAAAGTTACTATATAACTTTTCAAACAAAATTTATAAGCCCTTACAAATGCTTTAACAATCATGTTAATTGTTTAAGAGAGACTTTCTGTAAGAATCAGGCAAAAATGCAACTTTTTTAGAGTGACCCTCTTCAAAATTGCTATTTTTTTAATATACTGTTGCTATTCATACTGGAAGCTCAGTTCCAAAATATTTTTTTTAAATATTCATTGGTTCTCAAGATTTCAAAGTTTGAGTAAATTTATAGAAATATTGACCAAATGTAGTCAAGTGCTTTTTTAAACTTGAAAATAGAACAAAATATATGCTATCAAATACCAATTTCACTTGATTATTTTTTATTGGCTATTTTGGACCAAAAATTAACAAAACAGGTAAATAAAATGTTTTTCCTTGCCTAAATATCATGCTTCAAAATACGCGAAAAATGATTTTTTTTGTCATTTTTGATCTTCGTTTTCATCCAAAGTCGTGATTACTCCATAATTATTATTTTTTAATTATAAATCTTCAACTAGTTAAGTACTTTAAAATATAAAAAAACATATGGGCAAGTAAAGGCTTAGTCGCAAAATCCAACTCAAAAATGAAAGTTTAGTCATTTAGCGCTTTTATTGTGACCTCATGGCTAAAGCCCTGGGTTTACAGTAAAATTTGATTTTCAAAAATGGGTACTGACCTGATCTTATTTATAAAAAATACCTATGGGTTATTGCAATAGTATCTAAAAAATAACATATACTTAACATTGATGATTTCTGATCCTGAAAACACTAAATTGCAATCATGTTGCATTTTGAATGATTCTGTATGCTATGAATGCAATGAATTATTTGAAGTTTTAGATGAAGTCAACCAAATAGGAAATGAAAAAAATGTTGGTGATGATGTATTATATGACATTAAAGTTTTAGTAAGCAGCATCACAGAGTATATGAAGCACTTACTAAGAGATGCACAGCAAAAAAAAGCAAAGAATGATGCATATAAACAACTAGATGACAAATCAGCATTTTGGTTTAAAGACTATTTACAAAAAATATTGCTCATGAAATTTTGAGAGGGCCAAAATGACTTCTTTGGAAAGAAAGGTATCAGTATGCACGTAAATGTTTTGTTTTTTTTTAAAAAAAAAAGACATTCTCAAAAAACACGTTTACCTAACAATTATGTATCGATGCGATCAAGGTGTTTCCTCTGTTATCTCTAATGCTGAATCAGTTCTAAATCAGTTTCGCCTAGATGAGCCAGAAATAGTAAATATTTTTGCGAAGTCAGATGATGCTAACTGTTATCATGCTAATTATTCAGTCGAATCTATGTACAAGCTCTGCAAAAATAAGAATTTTAAACTTCTACGGTACGACTTTAATGAGCCTTGCTGTGGAAAAGACCAATGCGATAGGGAAATTGCATCCGCTAAAACAATATTGAGAAGTTATGTAGATGCTGGCAATGACATAGTAACAGCAGAAGATGTTGCAAAAGCAATGAAATACGGATATGGCATCAAAAACGCTATGGTTAGCGTTGCAAAAATTGAGAATGTTACTTTAACTGGTCCTAAAATTCCTAATATAAGCAACTACCACTCCTATGAGTTCCAAGAAGACAACATGACTTTGTGGCGATACAATGAAATTGGAGAAGGAGTTAAAGTGCTATACGACAACCTTTCAGTTGAACCATCAATTGAATTGATTGTTCCATTCACAAGTACTGAAGGAAACTTTCAGCGATATTCAGGGAAAAAATAAGAAAAGAAATTATGGTTTAAATACATTTTTGCCAGGAGACAGGTTGTATGGAATATTTTGAAACAATTATCGAGTTAGAGGGACATATGTTGATTGGGCAGCACAAAAGATCTGAAGAAATTTCTTCTTTAGATAAAGTAAAAAAATTTACACTGAAAAGATGAAAGCAACTTCGCAAGTTCATTCCAATTGTATAACCGCATCGGTTAAAATCACGCCTACCCCAATAAACAATATATACTCTCAAAAGTTCAAAAAGTTAGATTGGGCATTACCAACAAGAAAGACGTTTCGTTTTTCCATAAAGCAGAAAAAACTACTTTATGAAAACTTCATAAATGGAGAAAATACAGGAAAGAAGATGTCACCAGAAGAAGTTAATACACTGATAAGAAAATATCTTACCGCGGATGAGTTTGTTTCAAGCCAACAAATAAGATCTTTGTTTTCTAGATGGAGTAATCTGTTAAGAATTGGAAAATTGACTGTACCGACTATTGAAGAAAATGATAACAATGAATTTGAAGATGAAGAAGCCGAGAAATATCAAGAAGAAATACATAAACTTGCAACTGAACTTTCTGATAACAATATTAAAGTTTAAATCATTATTTATTATAGAAGTATTGTTTCATTATGTTATTCATAAATTTTTTAAAATTTGTTTTAATATTTTCAGATAACTGAAGACGGTACTGTAGTTGGCTGCATGAAAAGTGTATCTTTTGGAAAAAATTGTTATCGATAGCCTAACCAGAAAGATAGCATTGTATATTCTGATGAGAACATCTTATGTAAAATAAGTCCTTCGACTCAAATTAATCAAGCTGGCGATTACTTCTTAGCAACAAATGATTTTGAAGAAGCTAACAAACTAATGAGCTTAAAAAATAAGTTAAGAAATTAACTGTAAAACAACATGTATGTTTTTTTGAATAACTATCAAATATGCGCATACCCCACAACTATTATTTCTCTATCTGATCTTTAAAAGAACAATGTTCACGTTTCTCATATACTATTTCTTATAAACCGAGGGCTTTAAACCATTATGTGGTCACGAAAAATGCGCCAAATGACAAAACTTTCATTTTTGAGTTAGATTTTGCGATTAAGCCTTTACTTTCCCATAGTTTTATATTTTAAGGTAATTAACTAGTTGAAGATTTATGATTAAAAAAAAAAAATTATGAGATTCTCGCGGCTTTAGATGAAAACGAAGACTCAAAAAGACTAAAACTATATTTTTGCGTACTTTTGATGCATGATATTTAGACAGGCCAAAGTCTTTGTTTTATCTAATTTATAATTTTTAAGTCTAAACTAGCCAATAAACAATAATCAAGTGCAATTCCTAATTTAAAGTATTTAGTTTGTACTTTTTTTAAGTTTAAAAATGCTTACGGCACCATTTAGTCAATATTTCTAAAAATTTAGACAAACTTTGACATCTAATATCTTGAGAACCAATGAATATTTTCTGTAAAAATTTTGGAATTGAGCTTCTAGTGTGAATATCAATAACATAAAAAAATTAGTGATTTTGAAGAGGGTCATATTGCCTTGTCTGATTCTTACAGAAAGTTTCTCTTAATAACACAATTTTTCAAAACTGATGTTTTTATTTTAAAATAGCAATAGTTCGGTTGCCGAACTGTTCGGTGTTCGGCAAAACTTAATGGACGAACGTTCGGATTCGGTGTTCGTCGAAAAACTGGGTTCGGCGCATCCCTATTTTTTATTATTAAATAAGGGAAATTCGGCAAAACTTTGTTAGGCAACATTTCATTAGTCTGTCTTGTTACAGTTAAACCAATTACAAATTTGTAATCAGCAAGAAAAAATTGATTTTTAAATTGTTGACGTGTAATTTTTATTCTTCTGCGAATGTCTGTGTATTAGCCCGACCCATTCTTCCCTCCCTAACTCTTTTTTTTTTTTTCCACCATCCCCCTCTCCCCTTCATCCTTCTGTATGCGAACGTAATGTATAATCCTTTATAGATTTTGATTGTTAAAATTAGTTTTAATCCTTTTTCTCTTTTCTTTTCTTCCAGAAAAGTATGAGCCGCTTTTATTTGAATGAGCATCTCTATGAAGAGCTACCACCATTAGCACGTCGAGAAAAAAAGGAAAACTCTATTTTCGACGAAAATAATCCAGTTGAACTTCATATTTTATTTGGTCATGATGATAAAAAGTGATATATCTCCCTCCGTCAACTTCAAAGCAAACAGACGTTGATTTTATCTAAAACTAAGAACAATTACTAAAATAGCATTAAAGTAAAATTATCAATAATGTTTGTTGCTTTCTGTATCAGTTTAAGTATTGTGAATTATACCCCATTCACACCAAAAATAAAACTTGTTTTAATCGCGGTTATTTAAACTAGTAACGCATTTTTCCGTTCACAATACTTTTTAAAACCTTGTTTCAAATAAGTGAGTTAAAGAAAAGGAAGTTAAATAAAACACCGTTTTAAAGCGAGTGTTATTAAAACTCGGTTTTGTTGGTGTGAACGAGGTATCAGATAAATAGATTCATTTATACTTTAAAAAAATATACTAACGATTAAATTGCATGTAGTAATTTTATTCACTGCTGTGTTCCCTTAAACCAAATCTTGTTTTCAATGCCCATCGTTAATTATTTCTAAAGTTTTACTATTCTCAAATTTTTTTTTTTTGTTAAAAAAAAATTTAGTACGTAGTTAGCTATTGACAAGTCTTAGCAATAGAAAAAAGACTAACTGCAACAGAAGTTCCAAGAACTAAGCGTCTGCGTTTCGTTATTTTTTAAATCGAGACGATCCTAAAAGCTTTGTCCCGATTAGCGGTAAATATCAAGACAATTTTCAGTCGAAATCCGGGACGATACTGAGACGAGACGAGATGTCCCGGACAAAATAGGAGCTCTACAATTTCCCGGAATTTACATCTTTTAACGGGACATAACGAGACATAATGAGACATACTAGTTAATCCTTTATGCGAAATTTAAATAATGAATTTCTGGCACAATTACGATACTACTAGGATTTGGGAGTTCTGGGACAAAACTTTTTTTGAGTATAATGTGAGCATGAAATTTTTAATATCGTCCGAAGGTGCAATGAAAAATTTTTTTTTATCTTTTGTGAAGGTATTTAATATTTCTTGCATTTTGTCTTGCTTGAAATTCTTCGTCTTCTTTTTTCTTTTCTTGGATATTTTTTAAGATTTCATTCAATTTCCAAGCGGGTTGATTTTCATTAAATTTCCAAGCGTGTTGATTTTTATTTTGTCGGAAGACGTGAATTTCATTTCTGCCTGTTTCAGGATCAAATTTTTCAATGGAAAAAGTTTCTCGAATGGGAGATCTCATTTTTTTAATGACAAGAAACTTATTTAAGTCAAAATTTTTACAAAATTAAATTTAAAAAGGGGATGCTTGAGAATGGGGAGTTGGGTCCGAAGAATCTAGGCGTAATAATTCACCTGTCCGAGGAGGAGATAAAAGCTTCCGGATTGGCCGACTTGCGCGTCACCGGAGTTGAGTGTGACGGCGAGCCTTCTGCCGGTGGAAACGCTGGGCATGGAGTCCGCCTCTGCAAAATTTCTGTAAAACGGGATGGTGGTGGTGGAGCCGATGGAGGCGGTGGATTGGTACAGCAGTCCAGTCCACTTGTTGTTGAACGAGGTCACGTTTGATCCTTTCCTTGAAGACAAGTAAAAATCTTCCAATCCAGACGAGGAAAAGATGCATTTGCTGTCGCCGTCATACCCTGGGAAGTAAGTGTAATTGTTTGTGTTGTATAACATCCATGGGGTGAGGACAGTGCCGTTGCCGGGAGGCGATTTTCCGTCGTACAATCTGACTCTGGACTCCCACCAGTTTCCAGAGACGCCGATGATGTGCACCCTGATGTATTTTAGAAAAACGCCATTTCCTTTTCCTGCTGAATTGAAAAGTACATATTCGTTTCCGTAAGTGGTGTTGAGGTATCTGAACGTCCTCGAGTACAATTTAATGGATTTAACGGAGGAGAGGAGAGGTGGGATGGTGGTGAATGTGGAAATGAAGGACTGAATCCAGTAGGTGATTGCAGAAGCATTCTTGTTGAACAGTTGTATTTCCAAACTTGTTCTGAACGGCATGTCAAGTGTAAAATATCCTCCCAAGGAAGTGACGCTGAAAACGTTGCATCCTTGCAAAGAGTTGGCGGAATAAAGACCGCTGAGAGGGGAGAGGAGCAAGTCGCAAGCAAAACCAACACTGTCCACACCATCAACGTCTGTGACCGTCGAATAATTCCCCACACCAATTTCTCGTTGTCATCATAATCACTATCATTTTTATCTGTAGGAACTTTTTTTTTTTTATGATCTATTATCTTTAACTTTTTTTTCTGTTCTTGTTTTTTTGAACCTTCTCTTGTTCGTTTTAAACATGCTTCTGATGTTAAACTTTCACCATAGCGAAACCTTATAACCCTAGCAGATCTTCTACAATAAGATGTCTCTGCACATTTTGACTTTAATTGTTTTAGAAAAAAGTCTTTGATTTGAAAAGCCTTCCGAAGATGATGTAGAAATGGGTAACGATGAACCAGATGGTATTGATGTTGAAAGGGAAGCATCATTAACAGAAATGCTTTAAAGGTTAGGCATTGAACAAGATCTTGTGAGGTGATTAGTTGTGAATGCAGGTTTCTTTACTGGTAACTGAAAACATTGATTAAACAAACGTGTGTCAATAGCATCCTTGTTTAGAGGGGAAATGCCAGTTCCTTTAAAACCACTTTTGATTTGTTTCACAGTAAAGGAAATCTGAAAAAGGGTGCGTAGTAATTCTGGAAAATGTTTCTTTGAGACTGGTCCATTATGTGTTCTTGCGTATTTTAGAAGTAAACTTTGCCATTTACTTTTTACGTGTCGAAAAACAGATGTATCTAAAGGTTGAAGAACATGGGTAAGATGACCAGGAATGCGTAGAAGAATTTCTTTTTTTTGCCAAATCAATAAAAGGGGAGATAATACGAGAAATGTGGCCATCAAATTTAAGTACCCGTGGGCGGTTTGCAAGATGCTTTGTATACATTAAAAATATGTTTTGAAACCATTCCAAAAAATGAGGACACTCCATCCAGCCCTTATTACTAGTAGTATAAACAGCTCCATTAGGGCCACCTTTAACCCAGTCCATATACAAATTTTTTCCTTTGTAGATTATATATGGTGGCAATAACTGTCCGCTAGCAGAGCATGCAAAATTTACAGTAATTTGCTCCCGGCCTGAGCTACCAATGTTCTTCGACATTCTAGCAGCACCTCGTTTTGCTAATACAATTTGTTCCTTTGGGTCAGTGATGAAACTTGTTTCATCAGAGTTGAATATTTAACTAGAAAGGTTAATAATTCCTGCATTTATCAATGTTTTTTCAACTAAATTAAACCATATTTTGATGGTTTCAGGATTTTAGCATGGCTTCTTGAACTGCTTAAATGTTCAGTTTTTCTCGGTGTTATTTCAGGGTTTCGTAGCAAAAAAGCATGCAACCAGTCTTTACTTGGTCGACAATCTTTAAAAGGTGTATAAATATTGTTTGCTTTAATAAAATCTTGAATTAGAACTTTTAACTCGCTTCTAGTGAAACCCCAGCCCCAATCAGCCAATAAAATAAGGCATTTTGACAGCTCTTTTTCCTGCCACGATGTTAAAACTGTTTTTCATCCTGGATGAGCTCACCTTTCACTCGTTTTGAAAGAGCTCTCCTGTCACACCTGAAGTGTTTGGATGCCTGGTTTATGGACATTTCCTTTGATAAAACAGAATTGCAGGCATCTATCATCTCTTGACTGTTTGAATAGGATTTCCTTCCTCCCTGTTTTAACTTTTTGTATGTTCAAACCATTCTAGAAAAAAATACAAACAAGATTTATTCTCAAAAATACATAAAAAATTATATTTAAACAACAAAAAAAAGTTTTGCCATATTTACTTGTCAAGGAGGGCATAAAGAGCAACTTATTTTTAAAAAAAGTTTTATACTCAAATTAAACAAAAATATTAAAATTAGATACAAGCATCTCAAATAAGTCTTACTTTTGCTAGTAATACAAAATTTTTTTGGTGTAAACTAATCTTAAAGGTATATGTTTAAAATATGTAAACCTTTATTAGACGGCTCAACGGCTTCGCTATTTTTAACTAAAAAAAAATAAGACATTAAAATAATTTTTTTATGTCAAAACATTACTTAAATAGAATTGTGTTAATTTAAGAAAGTACTTACATAACATAGGTACTACTTTACTTTCAAGAAAAATAAAAACAAACAACAGGATATATACTTTTTAATCAAAAACTTAGAAGCACTTAGTTCTGCAAAGTTTTTCATTAACTTTGGACAAGCCTTTGAACTGCCGTAAAAAATATCGATATTAAAATGTCAAATTAATAATGGTTATAGAATATCTGTAAACCCAAGAAATGTTTTAAACTTCTCCCTGATTTAGTAAGTAAACCTCTACTTTGTAAAAATAAGTAATTTCTTTTTTACATAACTGCATTAAGTAATTTAAATTAGACTATTCTAAAATTAATCCTGCTGCCCCTCTGATCTTATTACCCCGCTTTACCCTACATATTCTGTTGGTGGTGCAGCTTAGGCACTACTCTTCTATTTTGTACAAGTTTAAATACATAGTCTCTCCAAAGTAAAGCAGCAGCAATAGATGTGTGATTTTCCCTCTTTTCATAAAATAAAAATTTTGATTTTTAGTAACAATAATATGTTATAATATATTGGCTTTTATAGTTACCAAAAATTGTAATTATCAAAAACTTGATTTTTATCTGCGCCTGTGCAGAGTATTAATTAACAAGAAGTAACTTCCTTGATATATTTTGTTTATAAATATGCCAAAGCCTGAGAAAAAAGAAAATAAACACTAAATTGTCTGACAAACATTAAAAGTATGTAAATTACTCAAAAAAGCAGTAGTTATAATAGAAAACATTTTAAAACGTTCCCGTAATTCATTTAGAAAATAATAGTAAATTCCCTTACAAAATATTCCATGAGGATTTAATGGGTAACACATATAGTCTCATTGAAATCCTATGGTTTTTTGTGAGGCCCCTTGGTGAACCATGGGTTCCCATGGTTTTTTATTTATGGTTTATGTTACATATCATGGTTTTGATTTTTACTCCATGGGTCCTCATTGCTACCATATGAGTTCAAATTAGTCCTTGGGTCCTAATTGTTTTCCCATGAGTCACTGTGCAAGATTTTTACACGAAGTTTTAAGTAAAGTTTTTCTATTTATATACTTATTTGCAACTTTCGTTAAACTTGTTACAATTTTGCATAATTGAAACGGAGGCGGAAGTGAAAAAGTATGCAAAACTTTCGCAGTTGCGGAAGTAGAAACAGTTGTTTGTTACGTCTGTGGTTCATAAGTCGAAATTAACTTAATGTCAAAAATAAAGTGTCTCATGCAGATTACTTTTTTCTCAATTGACTCTCTACTGGGTGAAGTGTACAAAACCTAAATGGGCTGTGTCGAATTACTTTACCACAAACCAGCTTTCAAAGGAAATGGTTGTCGTGAATCATGTCTAAATAAATTTTAAATTAGCCATTGAAAGAATTGACTGTTAACCCTGTAATTGATGAAAATATCATCATTAATACGACAAATACAAAATCTATTACTGTTTATTGATAATGACATTAATGTTTTGCAATACCCACTAACTAATGTTGTGGAAAGTCGAAAGGCAGTTGGAAAAATGTCAAGAAATCTTTCGTGTTGACTTTTAAAAAAATATAAAAAAATTTGGTGAATGAAAAGAAAAAAAATTAAGAAAAAATTAAAGTTGTAAAAATTTAGAGCTGTTCCAGTAGGTGTTGTCTAACATAATATTCAATGATCTATTCGCAAAAAGTTTGGTTTTAAAATAACGCGGAGGCGTTTTCAAAAACTCAAATTTACATGCACACCTACAGGCGTGCACACGACACACTTTATGTTTTTCTATACATCTATACAAAATATATACATACACGTATGTATTACATATAGATGTATAGATTTATATAATTCATATGCGTTCCCATACGATACATACATATATATATATATATATATATATATATATATATATATATATATATATATATATATATATATATATATATATATATATATATATATATATATATATATATATATATATATATATATATATATATATATATAGCAAAAGACTGCTTCAGATATAGATTTTTGATAAAAAGATGAGAGACCAACCAGTTATTTTAGAAGACCTGCTTCAGATTGCTAATGAAAAGTTAGATTTAAATGCTAAAAATTATTATCACTCAGGCGCTGATGGTGAACAAACATTATCTGAAAATTGTAATAGTTTTGATAGGTAATTAAAAATCAGTTTTTTACAGAGTTCAATATTTTATCAGAATCTATTTTCAAAGTTGTTTGCATTCACAATATTAATATTTTATGCTGTTTAAAATAGATGCTTTTATATCAGTCTTGAATGTACTATCAATAATTTAATCAAGATAAAAATGTTCTGATGCATACACGTTCTTTACAACTGTTGTATTCTACGGCAGTTTTAAAGAATGTATATGCATCAAAATCTCTTATGTATGTGTGTATGTATGTTTGTTTGCTTGTTAGGGCAATCAAAAAAATGAACTTAACAGATTAGGTCTTCACAACCCTAATTTTGATTTATGCCAGTCCAAAAAATGTTTCAAAGTTTAGTTCCTAAAGTTTTAAATTTAAGGGTAACTTATGGTCAAATTATTTTATATGGTAATTTTTACCATTGTTCAGAAAAGGTACATCTACTATCACTAACAATGCACTAACCTAATAAGCAACTCTAACTCTTGTGATGTATACTTTTATTTTCTAAAGTTTTCTTATAAACATCAAGTAAAGAGTGTTTGTTAATGAAAACTAAAGAAATTAATGGGCATATAATTGTATTCCCAAAAATAATCTCAAAATTTCCGTTAAATTATGAATAAAAAGAAGTTAAAGTTTTTTTAGGAATCATAACAAAGTAAACAAATTTATTATAAATGTTATGTGTTAAAAAAAAAGAAAGACAGTTTAAAAAAAAGAATGTTTGATAAATAGTTTACTTGTAAAAGCTTTTAACCTCCTCTTTATAACCCCAATTATCAGGAAAAATAAACAAAAATAGTATTCTAAAATTTGTAAATGTTAAAAAAATGACATTTCACAATTTGTGAAATAATTTGCATAAATTTTTTATATAAATTATATGACACCAAATAATTAAGATATATATTTATAATTAGTGTTTAGTGCATCAAAATATTTTAAAAGTTCAAAAATAAAATTAAAAAAAACTATTTTACTTTAAATAACAAAAAATTTCACATTTTAGTTGTGCTTGTAACAAATAAACTTAGTTTAAAACACAACTTAAAAAAATTATCAAAAGTCAAAGAAAATTTCACAAATAATGAACTTATTTCGTTGGCTTCTTTTAAGTCAATATTATAAAATTTTCCTTTGTTAGATCTTAAGTGGTTGAACTTTACTTATGAAATATGCATCAAAGGTATTCAACAGAGATCATCTTTGCATGGCCATGTGAATGTGTTACATGTAGCGGACTTTTATAAATCTAATATGAAGATCGAGATTCTCTTCGGAAATGCTATGAATATTTGCATTTATGATGGTGAATAACATTATTCAACATCATAATTGCAGGCCACATATTTCCCAGGTGAATAATTTGACATTTTATTAGTATGATCTTTGTAAATAGAAACATTAACATGAGTGCAAACATCTAATGAAACTCTTCATTTTTAATGAGGTAAGTGGTATGAAACTGTGGCTGTTTTATATCTCAAGTATTGTAGTAGATGCATCAAATATCTCAAATTGAATTTTGTAGTATTAAGTTGTGGAATAGTTCTTTAAAATATTTACTATTTTTAGACTTACTAACACTGACATACCAATACAACAAGAAAAGAGCTTAGACATAAAACTTATTATTAATCAGTTCTAAAAACATTAAGAATTTGTTTGCTTTAATGAACAAATCAAATAATAATAAACTAATATTTTAAAGGTTAGAGAATGAAAATTATATTGAAAATACTCATAAAATGTAAGAATTTTAAGATACTGGTATGTCAAACTAAAAAATAGTTTAATAACAAAATGCAACTTTGACAAAGTTATTGCAATAAAAAAAAAATTTATTGGGTAAAAGGTTAAATATCCTTTCTTAAAATTATCTTTCTTTTTGTAACAAATTACATTATTTACATTCAATACATTTGATAAGATGAACAAAGAATTTTAACTTGTTTGTATTAATAGTTTACTTGACTTTTTGAGACTATCTTTTGGGTTTATAAATTGATGCCCATTAATTTTCTTGGTTTTCATTAATAGATATTCTTTGCTTGATGTGTATTAAATTTTAGAAAAAATCAATGATGCCATCTTAATAACTGATGCTTTGCATCAGGAATCATTTTTTAAATCTTGGTCTGGCTCATTATGATGACCTTTGTCTTTTAAATGAAACTCTCTAATCAACTGAATTTTCTAAATGACTAAATTTTCAGCATGAGTAGATCAACATCCATTTTGTTGCAATTTTTAATCTACTTTCTAACATCATGCTCTTTAAAATCAACTTTAGCCCGCGATTATGGGGAAAAAAATCAAAAGTCAGGTTTTGAATTTTTTTTTTTTTTTTAAGTATCCACAACATACTGACTATCTTAAAAAAAATTAAAGTGAAAAAATTAAAGCTGATTTTATCAGCTTGTTCAAAAGTTATTAACTGTTAAAAACCATGGAAAAAATCACTTTGCTTAAAAAGGGAAATTTCATGCAAAATAACCCACTATTTAAATATTGTTTTCTGAAATTATTAGGGTAAGGTATTAATCTGAAATTTTTAGGGCATGCTTTTCTCATATATAAATGTCATGTCAATAAAAATTTAAATTTGTTCTAACTCAATCCACTTGGGATGGATTGATCTTGAGTTATAACAAATTAAAATTTGTGGAGGGTTTATTCTGAAGAAGCTAAAATTTTAGTATTGATTCTTGGACCACCCTAATGTATACATTTATGTATGTATGTATGTATGTATGTATGTATGTATGTATGTATGTATGTATGTATGTATGTATGTATGTATGTATGTATGTATGTATGTAATGTATGTAATGTATGTATGTATGTATGCATATATGTGTTTATACATATATAGATATATTTGAAAACTACTCATTGGATAAATATTATTGGGCACATCCCTGATGTCTTGAATAAAGAATTTTTAGTCTGAATCAACACTTTGAATATAATTGTAAATATAAAAAGAAAGTGTCAAAGAAAACTTTGTTATCTGAAGCTTACATTGAAATCCTAAGAAAATTTAAAATGCAGTTCGAACTTTTGAAGGAAATCGCCTTTTTTTTTTTAATTATCTAAGAAACCAATTATTTGGTGGCTTATTAGTGGAAGGGATAAATACATGCAGAAATATTTTTGTTTATTTAAGGGGCTCATATGTAATATGTATACAGATGGACTTATAGGTCTGGTTTATACATCAAAAAATAGTCTGTTATTGTCAGTATAGGGAAAAAATTTTAATTCTTCTAATATTTAAGTCTTGTTATTTCCCTGTTAAAATGCAATTGTGTTTATAAATAAACACTTAAACTATAGTTAGTAATAAAAGGATGAGAAAACCATAGTTTTTATTCAAACAAGTAGTTCATAATATTAACATCCCATGTTAATACTACAAACTACTTGTTTGAATAAAAACTTAAAGATTTACACATATAATATTCTCCAATCTTTAACATCATCTTATGATAATTCAACAGTTTTACTACTTATTTAATACAATTTCCTTATAAAAAAATTTTTTTTCAGACTAAGAATTCGTCCCAAAGTATTGCGTGGTATTTCTGAAGTAAATACAGAAACCAAAGTATGCGGGCAGAAAATAAAGATTCCTATATGTGTTGCACCATCAGCTATGCAGAAAATGGCTCATCCTGATGGTGAAAATGGTGTTGCAAGAGTTATGTATTTTTTTAGATAACTAGATAAGATATGAGATGAGAAGTTCCTTTACATTAACATAATATTTGACTAGATTAATTATTTAAGTGTAATATTTCAGCTGTGGCATCATTTGGTACATGTATGGGAGTGAGCACCTTTTCTACAACATCATATGAAGATATATCTGAGGCAGCACCAAATGCATTGTTACTGATGCAACTTTACATCTATAAAGATAAAGAGTTATCTAAGTGGTTGATTAAAAGAGCAGAAAAGGCTGGTTATAAAGCAATTTTATTTACAGTTGATGCCCCTAAACTTGGTCAAAGAATTGCAGATGTTCGTCATAAGTTTAAACTGCCTGCACATCTTGATCTAGCTAATCTTAAAGGATATTCTGGCCATAAGATTTCTAGTCAAAATAGTTCTGGTATAATGGAGTATGTAAATAAACAAATTGATCCAAGTATCAATTGGGATACAATAAAATGGATTCAATCAATTACCACCCTGCCTATTATCTTGAAAGGCATTTTGACAAAGGAAGATGCTGTTGAAGCTTTGAAATATGAAGTTCAAGGGATTATTGTTTCAAATCATGGTGGAAGGCAATTGGATGGGTGTCCTGCAACTGTATAGGAGTTTGTTTTACTGCTTTTTTGCACAATGCTTTTATCCTATAATTGTACTTAGTGACAGCTCTGATAATAATTCTATTTCATTATCTATTTTAGCAACACCTTTAAATAATGTAAAGAAGCAACATAATTTCATTTATCTCAATATTTATTGATTTAAAAATATTTACTTTTAAGATTACAAAAAAAATTTAGTTTTAGGAAAACTTATTAGGGCATTAAATGATGATTATCTTCATTATCACAGCTGCAGGCTATTCTTATTGCTACATAGCCTACAAAAACTAAATTTCTAAAGATTTTTTTACTGAGATTTAGTCTGTTTATATAAATTTTAACAGAATTATCAGTTTTATTTTATATTTTAGATTGAAGCACTGCCTGAAATTGTAAAGGCTGTAAATGGAAAAATTGACATTTATCTTGATGGTGGTATCCGCAAAGGCACTGATATATTTAAGGCATTGGCTCTTGGTGCTAAAGCCGTTTTTATTGGCAGGCCAGCATTGTGGGGTCTAGCATTTAATGTATGCTCTTTTTGGTGCTTTAAATTATCTTTAAGTAAAGAAAAATGCAGTGTATATACTTAAAAAACTGAAATAAACTTGAACTTATTAGTATTAAAAAAAAAACATCAAAATTTATAAACAACAGGAAATTTTTTTTTTATGAAATAATAATAAAAGTAATAATGTTAAAAAGTAATAATGGAATAACTTTTGTTTAAACAAATTGTGAAAGATTTTAAGACAAAAACAAAAATCCAAAATTTTTGTTACAGATTTTTACCTGGTAATATTTTTTTTTTTTTTTTTTTCATTATTTTATTACTTCATTTTATGTTATTGCTTTTCAATTTAAATTTTTTTGCTTGGCACAGTAATGATTTTTATCATGGCACTATTTCCTAATGGTATAAATGTTTTATTTTTTATCACCCTAATAACAATTTTTAAAATTTTTAAATCCTTCATTATATTTTAATGCAAGATTTAAAACTTTTTAAAAATTGTTATTAGGGTGAAGATGGAGTTAAAAAAGTTTTGCAGATCCTACAAGATGAATTAGAAAGAGCAATGATTTTGGCAGGTATGTCTTTTTTATAATAAAATGTTTTATAAAAAGCTAGTGGTTACTGAGCTTAAAAGTAACAGAACTTCTTATTTACATTTAAACTTATTTAAAACTAACTGGCGAGACAAAGTTTAAGTAACATTATTAATATCCTCAATAGTTAATAAGTTAACCAAATGTAATAATCAAATATTAACTTCTTAGTATTCTAAGTGGTATTCAAACTTTTTTTTTTTTTTTTTTTTTTTAAGAATATCTTCTAAAAATCATATAATCTAATGATAGACATTAACTAAACAGCAAATTATAAAGATGCTTGATGGCTGAATAAAATAACAGACAATTAACCAATAACAAACCACACTTTTACTTAATAAATCAAGTTAGAGTCAAATAGTATGATTAGCTTAAATTTAAACTGGAATTTAAAGTTAATCAATAAATGAAATGCAAAAAGTAAAATCAACAAATAAGAATCAGAACTGCAATTAAGTTTTATACATATAGTTTACACAATTTTAGTTACTCAAGTAAAATTAGTAGATGTTAAGAATTTCTACTTAAAACTAATATTTTTAGTATAGTTATTGTATCTAATATAACAAATAAAAGTAATTTTGCATTCTTTTATATTGTTTGAAAGTATAAAGTAAAAAAATTGATAACATAAATAATGCAATCTTTTTTATTTCCTAA
Source organism: Hydra viridissima (assembly GCF_058129835.1). Taxonomy (NCBI): domain Eukaryota; kingdom Metazoa; phylum Cnidaria; class Hydrozoa; order Anthoathecata; family Hydridae; genus Hydra; species Hydra viridissima. Next base: position 7,926,261 of record NW_028324303.1, read on the forward strand.
AATTGAAAATTAAAAAAGGGGAGAAAACAATACTTCTTTGTGAAGGTGTTAAAAATACATTGAAATGGTCAAAACATGGGAATTTGTTACTACAAAAAGTTGAAATTTCTTGAGAAACTTGGTTTAAAGTTAAAAATATATATATTTACATAACTATATATTATTTAACTATTATTTAATGTATATAACTATTATTGTTATAAAACAAGTTGTACCATGTTCAGTTTGCAACTTTAAAACCTTAATTATAGAGCAAATAAAATTACACAATTGCAAAATTGCATTTAAAGTCTCGTTTTAAAAATTTTTTTTCAAATATTGTGTTAAATACATAGTTGGAATAGATTATAAAATTAGCCATATTGAGAATAAAGTCTAGATTGTCCTGATTGTGTAAGATTTTTAAGAAATATAGGTTTCTTGTAAATAAGGTAACCCGCAATGAAAAATTGCGTGGATCCTGGAGAATGATGTTACTCTACTCACAGTTAGAAATGTCTGACTAATTGAATTAGTGTTGATTGCAAGTGTGTTTAGCCCAATGAAAACAGAAGATCTTAATTGGATATACCCCAATGATAACAGGAGCATATGTAGCAGTTTATTTTTTGAAATAGTTTTAGTTCTAAAAGTTCTTTGTTAAGTTTTTTAAGATTTCTTACTTGGTGATCGACCTTCTTCATTGCATTTCTTAATTGGTCATTGCTGGTGCGTATCTTGCTTTGTTGAGTAGTGAGTCAGTTAAATCAAACTATTTGATGGTTTTTTTTTCATTTGATCCACTTTTGAGGATATTTGCCTCAAAAAATGATGAAAATGATATTTTACAATGTTTGTGGCTGTGAATCACAGCTACAATTTATCTTTTATCAATATGCCATCAATTTGGTCTAAATGAGATAGTGGGTCAATATAAATTGACAGTTACTTAAGTATTTTTTTATATCAAATATGCGGCATTAAATGTATGCCATAGTATTAAAACAGTATTTATGCATTAAACTTTTTTTTTATTTACTCAATTAGAGATTTGATCCATTTAGGTATTGTGAAGCATTAAGAATATATTTTATCTTTCATTACATTTTAGGAGCATAGATTAAAAAGCTTTACATTTAAGAAATACAAGTATGTTTATGAAACCAAGAAAAAGTTAATAACATTTACATTAAAATTAATGTTAACATCATATACATTTAAAAGTTTTTATAAATTCATCATTTAAATGATTTTTTATTATTTATTTATTTAGTTTATTAATTAGTTTAATCAAAGTAAATAATGAAAACAGAATCTTAAAAAACAAATACAAAATCTTCTTATATTCAAATGAAGTATTGATATCTTAATAATAATACATTATCAGAATGAGTCATTTATGTGTTTTTAGGATGCGCAAATTTAGAGGAGATCAAACCTTGGATGGTGGTTCATGAAAGTCATTACTGGGACCATTCCAAGTTATAGTGTCATTTCTTTTAATAGTGAAATTTTTGTAAAAGAAGTCTTTCTGGCTAAAATTACATATATAAATATTATTTTTGTAATTTTTACCATTACTGAATTTAAAATCCAGTTTTTTTAGTTTTTAAATATTGTTTTTTTTTTGTTCTGCTTTGAAATATACTGATGGAATTCCAGTGGTGGAATGTAATGATTATCTAACTGTAGATTTAGTGGGACAATATTTGTAAATGTTGAACAGCTATAAATATATATATATATATATATATATATATATATATATATATATATATATATATATATATATATATATATATATATATTCATCACACATATATACATACATACATACATACATACATACATACATACATACATACATACATACATACATGCATGCATGCATGCATGCATGCATACATACATACATACATACATACATACATACATACATACATACATACATACATACATACATACATACATACATACATACATACATGGTCTTCATAGAGGCTAAGTGAGGCCCAGGATGCTTTAATGTTTTAAGGCCTCATGTGTATGATGTATTTACAACCGTCCACCTATATGATTAATTAGAAAAAATAAAAATAATGGTTTCAATGATTGAACATCAAATTTAATTTTAGAATTGCTTTTCTTGGATTTATCTCAGCAAATATTCAGACAATTTTAATTATACAGATGTTTTCTGGGATTTGTAGCAGCAAATGTGGTAATGGTTGATGAAAAGTCTTGTCTGAGTGCAAGATCAGAGTTTATATTGAGTAATGCCATCCCAGTCGATTGCTCCTGTGACATATTTAAATGGTGAAAACTCTTCACCTTCATCAGTACACTAAAGGAGCATTTAGTTGTAGCCACAAATACAAGTAAAGTAAGAAAAATGTGCAATGAATCCAAGTTCAAGCATCTCCTGAAAAAAATAGTGAGCTTACAGACTAATTTGAAGTTTGTGCAATGAATCCAAGTTCAAGCATCTCCTGAAAAAAATAGTGAGCTTACAGACTAATTTGAAGTTTGTCAAATATATCTATTTCAGAAAGGTTAGTACCTCAAACAATTCCTTTGAAATGTGTTTAGAGTATCGTTCATAAAACTGATCGGCAGCAGAGGAAAGGTCTTTGTTACTTAGAGTAATGAATTGCCATAGGAATCCAAATAGGATGCATATATGTTTCAGTGAGTTAAATCAACATTAAAGGCCAGAAAGAATTGAGTTAATAATGGAGTAAATACTTTCACTTTGTAGTGTTGTTCTACCTCAGATTGTGTTGATAAATGTCTGCTGAGAAAGAAATCAGACAAAATGCCTTAATTCTGGGCTACTAGTTTTGCTTCCTGTAGAATTGTATCTCACTGTTCACAAATAAGTTGAATGTTCCCATCAAACAATTAATATTATCTCTTGCTTCATCAAATGTAGCATCCTGCACTTCAATGGCATGTTTGGCTTCATGTAGAAGTTTCAGTCACCTTCAATGTTAGAAGTTTCAAAATTGACAACAAAACACATTATTTGATATATACTTTAGTTCTAAAGTATATATCATTATTTGATATATACTTTAGAATTGATTGAAGGTGATTTTAAGCATCTGCATTGAGATTAAGAGATTCCATCTCCTTTAAAGCGTTCTTCACTGCATATAAATGCTGAGCAACTGTTTTGACACTGTCAATATGAGCAGACTTTCTGACATGCTGTGCAAAGAAAAAGCATGTGTCTATAAAATCTCCCCCTTGTACATTTCCTCAATGGTTCCAAAGTAGGCGATTGTCTCTTTGCATGATTCTGCACAATCACAACCCACAAGGTTCAGCCTGTGGTTTCCTAATAAAGAAAAAAGATAGGTAGAGTTTTCTTTCTGTAGTACTGCTTGCACACCTTTATCATAGGCCAGACCGATATAGTTCTGAACTTAGAGATTAAGTTCAGGTAAAGTTTTTCAAGATACAACTTTCAATGTTCTTGCCACTTTTCTTTGTGAAATTATCAAATAAGAGAAACCTCTCCTCAATAGACATTTTGGAAATCAATGAAAGTAGTTTGCCCCTGATGGGAATATTTAGGAGTGGCATTGATGACAATTGAAAAGTACTTAGCAATATTAATTTCATTAAAATTTGGTGTCTGAATAAAGGAGCCACAGAAATCAATAAATTCTTTTTGTATTTGCATTGAAAGGTAATAAACTTGCTGGTTTTTGTGACTTTGTTGTGATTTGGGAACTTTTTTTTACATGTTCAGATTGAAGTGGGGTATATTTACTGAGAGGCTCAGTTATTCCCAAAAAATTTCCATTTTCTTGATCACCTATGGGTGATTCCGTGTGAAAACATCCAGGGCATGCAACCCTAAGTCTCAGATTTTGCTGATTTTTAAACCACTTACAGATTTTAGTAAATTTTAAACATCCTGAAAATTTTATCATCTAATTTCAATCGGTTCCTAAGATATAGCTATTTAAAGTTTGCCTCCAACCAACAAAAAACCGCCATTTTTAAAAATGGCTTTGGTCCTAGCTTCTGTTATATGTGTGTTGGAAAGCTGAAAATTTGTACCTTTACATATTTTGGGCCCACGAATCCAATGAAACAACTTAAAATATTTAAAAATGAACATAACACTTAAAATTTAAATGTTTACCACAATTTTACTGGGGCGAGTCGAACCACAAAAATGCCGATGTAGCTCGATTTTTTTTTTTTTTAATTTTTTTTAGAATTTGTCCTGAATAGTTAAGTTATAGTTATTACAAAGAATTGGAGAGTGGTCTTTTCTAAAACAGAAATAAAAACATGATCAAATCTACTTAAATTTAGTGCTTAAAAATAGGTATTTTGATAAATTAAACGAGAAAAAAAAGGTGTAATTGTTGTTTCTCACATTAACTAACTTCACATTCATATATTGCTAATTGCCAAACTCGCTATTTGAAGGAGCTAAAAAATAATTTAGGTAACAATGAATGTATTATACAGCCAGATTTTCAGAGAACTATCAATTTTGTTATACAGGATGAAATACAAAGTTATCATTGGAATAAATAACAATGTACACTACATCCTGTTGTTACATATTTAAAGGAAATGTACACTACATCCTGTTGTTACATATTTAAAGGAAATTTCTGAAACAATTATTTAGCATAAGTTGTTCTGTTTTTTAAGTGATGACAATGATCATGATACATGCTTTGTGTATGAATTTCAGAAGAAAATTGTAGAGTACATTAAAGAACATTTAGTTGGTATAAATAAAATTTATTATTTTTCTGATGGATGTTCTGCTCGTTATAAAAACTATAAAAAATTTATAAATCTATGCCACCATAAGGAAGATTTCAAGATAACAGCTGAATGAGTGTTTTTTTGCAACCAGCCATGGAAAATCCACTTGAAAATCCGTTAAAAGAATAACAGCAAATGCAAGTTTGCAAAGATCATTAGAAAACCAAATATTGACAGTTGATGATATGCTTGAGTTTTGCATCACCAATATAAACACAATCATATTTTATAAAATTACCAAAGAAACAGTTAGTTCAAGGCGACAGCAACTAAAGGAGCATCTTGAAACAGGAAAAACTGTTTCAGGTACCAGATGTTATCATCATTACATACCCATTTCAAAATTTGAAATTAGTTTTAAAAGAACAAGCGAACATCAATGTGTTGACAGATTTATATTGTCAAAAGCGGTAATGTCTGATGTTGCAATTGTACTAAATCTAAATGATTTTGTTGCATGCAAGTACGATTCCTTTTGGTGGATAGTAATGGTTACAGAAATAGATATTACTACAAATGATATTCAAGTTAAGTTTATGCACCCTCACAGTCCTTTTCAAAACTTCATTTGGTCACAGATGGATGATATCTGTTGGGTACCATTGTCAAGTTTAATTGCAGTAATCAAAGTCCCAACAACAAAATCAGGGCGAACATATAACATTGATGTGAATGATTATAACACTATAACTAATAAATTTTAACTTTTTTGAGTTTCTAATTTTTTAAATTTTGTATATTACTTTTGTTTCTTGAACTTCTTTTCAAGTGCTCTATTTGTTTTGGAGCCTTTTTTTTTTAGGTTTATTTGTCTTAGTTTGATAAATATAAAACTAATGTTTTATAAGTAATAAATTTAAGTATATTTGAAGATGTTTTTATTTCTGTTTTAAGTCTGCAATCTGATTCTTTGTAACTCCAACTAAACTATTTAATACAACCTCTAAAAAAAACAACAAAATTTGCGATATACATCTACATTTACATAATCTCCCCCTTTGAAATAATAATTTTTAGGATCAGATTCTATAAAATTACAAAGAAAACAGAAACAGCTAGTCAACAACAACTTAAAGGACAGTTTGATGTTGCCAAAACAGTTTCAGTTACAAAACTGTCAAATCACACCCTTTTTTTCTTGTTTAACCTATCAAAATACCTGTTTTTAAGCACTAAATTTAAGTAGATTTGATCATGTTTTTATTTCTGTTTAAAAAGTAGAAAATAATCAGAAAAACAAACTGATAGAGAAGAATATCTTCATTTATACACAAGTTTATTTATATACTAAAGGAGTAAAGTATGAAAAAAAATTGTGAAATTTAGATATTTTCTACTGGCATTTATTTTGAATAAACAATTTTCTTTTGATTTTTAAACAAAACAAAAAAAGATTTAATGCATTCTTTCTTTACTAACAAAGTTTTTAAGATTTTTTATAGTTTGGAAACCCATATATATTTCTGTATAACATTTATAATCTTATTTATACAAAATCTTTTTAGATTATTTTAAAAACATTTATTAACATTTCTAGAAATAAAATTAGAAAGCAAAGCTGTTTTTTTTTTTTAATGTTAATGATATTTCTTTGCTCGTCTTTTTTATTATATATTTAAAAAAGAAAGCTTAAATCATGAATAAAGACGCAGAGAAAAGAACATCGCAAGATCTCTTGAATATTACTGAAGACAGTTTGCACAAAAAGTTTGTTTTTCAACCTGAGAAAACCCTGAGAAATTTTAAAACATTTCGAATGCAAACTTCATTGTTAATAGAAAGAGTTCAGAAGTTTTTACCGGTTATAGTTAAAGGTAATGAATGTCTTGCTGAATTATCTGCTGAAGCAAAGGCTGAGTTGAATATTGAGTTTACAGAAAATGATGATAAAGTGATTGAAATGAGTTTGACTATTGTAGATGACAAACTGATTATATCTGAAGACGAAGATGTTGTTGATAATGATGATGATTATGGTGGTGATGATGATCATGATCATGATTATCATAATGATGATCATCACAATGATGATCATCACAATATCTTAATTACTAACATTGTAAAAAGAGAAATATGCTCACAAAAAATAGATGTTATTGATTGCTGATAGCTAAATATTTTTTTATTAAAATAAGTATTCTTGGAAATATTTGTTAGCGTTGCAAATGTAAAATGTTAAACAAGTTTTGAAGAAAATTTAAATCAACTGGATATAAGCTTACATAACCTAATCTGACAGCTAAGAGCCTACATTAATAGTTGTTTAAAAATCTTCTAAACACTTTTTAATTATAGTCATAAACATGCCCACACAAAAAAATGATTGGGTAGATGTTACAGATTTAAAACAAAGTGATATTTTCTGGTCTTTGTTCCATAACTATGAGAGTCCATCTTACATGTTTGCCGAAAAATATGATCGCAACCTGGTGAAAAAAAAAATTCTTGCAACTCATCGTATTCAAGATGTGATAGAAAAGGTATCCAGTGTTAATTCTTCAACCTCTACTGACTGCTTTTTTAAGTCATAATTATTGCAACTAGCTATTTTGAGATGCATTCATTTTCAATAGTTTTACTGTCTATAGTTGCAATAGTTTTACTGTTGAAAAAATTCAGCAAAAGTTTCTAGTTGTTCAAACTTATTAATATATCTTAGCACAAAGAAGAAACAGGTGTAGACAACAACACAGCTTATAAAAATGCAGCAAGTATAATTGATGAGATATCCCATGCATTTAGTTTGCGCACAATTCGTTTCATGGCGTATATGATTATGAAGACAGTGAGAAGGCTTTTTAAAGAGGTTCTTGTTAACAAAGAAGGGATAGATGCAGTAAGTGAAAAGTTTTAACATATAAGATGATAATAAGAATTATTTATCATTATGCTTATTAGAACTAAAACCAGAAAAACCTGAACTAATTTTGATGAAATAAATTTGTGATTCTTTACTTTTACTCTTTACTTTTCATAAATTAGAAATTTTTTTGTTTAAATCAATTAAAAAAACAATCTTGTTTATATAATAAAACCTTTAAAATCATAGCATTCAACTTTTTCTATTAAATAATGCTGAAACAATTCAAGACCACTACACAATTTTTTACAACTACATACAGTTTGAGTTCTTTTAAAATTGGTCCTTATCCAGAGTATCAAAAACTTTATTTCTTCTTATATTAGTAAAATATTGTTGTTAATGTTATTTGATGTTTTTTAACTTTATCAAAAATAATTTTCACAAATTTAATCTTTAATGAAACATTTATTTGACATAAGTCAATTTTTAACAAATTTGACATTTTCAAATGAGATATAAAGAAACACAAAACTTCATTTGATAAATACAAAATATAAATAAGATGTTTAAATGTTTAACTACTATATTCATTACTTTTTCACAACTATGTAATCTTTCCTCTGTGATTAAGTAAAATATTCACAATTACATGCTAAGTTAGAGTCTTGTATTATTGTTCTTTAGTAATTGGAATTATTTTTAGTTCTTTTTTTTTTAAAGATAAACTTGTGTGATTTAGTTTCAAGAATGCAGCATTTTAGCTCCAGTTATTTTAGCACCTACCCACAACAGTTATTTTGATTTTATACTCATTTCTTATGTTTGCTTTGCATTGAATCTCCCTATACCTGCAATTGCTGCAGGACAAGGTATTTATCCTTAAAATTATTTTGTTTTGTTTTTATAACTAATTATTAAGTTTGTTTATTGCTTTAGTGAAAAAACCTTGAGGAGTTGAAATCAAAGAGATTAAACGAATCATTTCTTAAAAGAAGTATCTTTTAAATGAAACTTTCTCAATTAAACATCTTTTAAAAAGCAAAATCTTTTAAAATGCAAATCACATTTATTGTTGAAGAATGTGATTATTCTTGTTTAGTGTTCAAAAATAGCTAGCACCATTCATTGTTAAAAAAGTCTTTAATGTTAAGTAATAACAATTAGCTTTTGGAATTAAAAGATAAGAGTAAAATGTTTGTGAAGACATTAAGAAATTAAGACTTCGGAGTTTGGGAATCTGTTTATTTGGCAAGTGATGAGTGGATTTTTAAATTCTAGCAAGTCAAAAAGTATTGCACAGAGTTAACACTATTGTAATTGAAACAAAAAATACTTGCAAAGAGGGTTTTACACAAGGAGTTGTTATATGTTGTATGTAATAAAGTAGTAAAGAAATAGTCTGCATTTGTTTTGAAATTTTTTATATATATTTTATATATATATATATATATATATATATATATATATATATATATATATATATATATATATATATAATCTTTTATGATTTTTATTTCTGAAAGATTTTTTGAATATGGCTGTTGTTAATCGCTTGCTTCGTGGAAGTGGAGCATTTTATATGCGGCGTTCATTTGCTACAGATTTTTTCTACAAAAGTATTTTTACTGAGTATGTGCAGCTAGTACTCTCAATAGCTGAACGGCCAATTGAATTCTTTCCAGAAGGGACAAGGAGTCGTTGTGGTAAAGCTTTACAGCCTAAAGTTGGTAATTTAAAAAATATTTTCTTATCAACTATGTTTTTTTGTTTGCTTAAAAATTTGCACCTATCATAAAAATGGTTTATTGTATTATATTGTAAAAATGGTTGTTTGCATTATTAATGTTTGATTCAGCAGCTAAAAATTTATCTAAAAAATATTCTATAAATAAGTTATAATTCCTCAGCTGCTTGAATTTTAAGATGCTGATGATAGAATATAAAAAAAAAAAGGTTTTTGTGATTCTAAGTTGTATTCTTTTATAGGTTTATTATCAATGGTGTTGGAAAGTTTTGTGCATGGTTTTGTTCCAGATGTATCATTCATTCCAATTAGTATGAGTTTTGAGAAAATTACTGAAGAGAGTCTATATATGTTTGAATTACTTGGTATTCCCAAGCCAAAAGAATCTTTAATGGTGAGAAAATGCTTTATTAAAATAGGAAAGTGTTGTAATTTTTTTTTCTCTATGTTTATACAAATCTTCTTCCAGTTAGTAAAAAGTATTTGGACAGTTAATGCAGAGCCAATCATCTTAATAACCCTTAAGTTTTTTGCCACTAAAAAAATTTTCAGGTGATAGTACATTAGTCACAAATTTTGACTTTGAAAACCAGATTAAAAAAAAAAAAATTTTTACTGCAGATTTCATACTTAGTTAATGTGTGGTTAACAAGAATTGGTTTTGTTTGGTATTAACAAAAGAGTTTAATTTTTGTTTTGCTTTGTATGCTGTTAGTGTGTTTATGTTTGAGAATTTTCTTTTATGAACTTTACAAGAAGAATTATTAAGAAGAGTTGTTAAACAATATTGTCAAGAAATTATGCTTTTGTATGAAGTTATTTCTTAGTGTATCTGGTATTAATATTGGCTCTGTTCATTTCTTTTTATGAATTGACTCTTAACTTAATGATTAAAGATAAATAAACAAACTTTGTTTCAAGCATCAAAATAAAGACGTTTTTTTTATGCTGTGCAAGTACAACAGCATGGTCAATTATGTTATTATTGGCAAGGAAAAACCTGCAAGTAATGAGGCAACCAGCTTATTGCTTTTCCAGAACATATAAGTCCAAATTTAAATTTTTTTTCTACAAAATTGATAAGTCATTACCTAATTTTTTTAGCTGAGCAGCTTAAATCTTCTTTACACATCAGTCTTTACATATCATTAGGTTCATTCTCTAAACCTTAGGGGTGTAGTATGAAATTTTTTGTAGGTAAAGCCTTAACCTAAAAATTAACAATTGCTTGGAAAGGTAAATGAAAACCTATACTTTAAATTGATATTGAGATATCATTAATTGATATGGAGATATTGAGGAGATTGCACCCAAAGTTGATAAACTGTCATGATACAGCCTGCCAAAGAATGTCTGTACTTGAAGATTTTAGCAAATTTCAATTCCTTAATGTAATTGCAGAATTGTGGAACACTTGCATAGATAGTGCAGTCTCAACAGCACTCTAAAATTAAGATATTTGGTATCCAAAGTAAAGTGCAGGAAAAAAATATTCTTACAACTTGTTTCAGTCCTTAGAGGGCAAGGTAATGATAGAGGTAAATGGTTATCATTTTGCCTGATTTACCTTAGCATCAGCAAATAAGAACAACTAAATGAATAAGCAAAATCTCAAAGAAATCATTTAGACATTGTTTAAATGTTTAATGCATAATGGATTTTATATAGCAATAAAAATGCAACATCAGTTGAAAAGCACTTGGCAAGAAAAAATAGTTATACTTCTGACTCACAAGTGCAATTCTTTCTGTAAGGAGATTACAGATAGAATCGACCTAATAATTTCATCAGAAAAAAAAGTAGAATGTAATTTGTTCTATTAGACCATAACTAATAACCTTTTTTTGTTTGCTTGGACATTTACTTGATTTTTCAGTAATACTCAGTTAATACAATTTTAAAGTCTTATATAATTAGGTTTTGTATCAATAGTTTAAGTTAATAATATTAACTTAAGTTATTGACACAAAACTTAATTATAAGACTTTAATAACAATTAAGGTAGTTGCTGCTTGTTATCACATATCCCAGTTCCAGTATAAAATATATCCTCAGATAGTGACCTACATCTTAAGTTTATTTTTGTTAATTATAACTGCTCTTTTTTGTAAATTAACCTGTTGCTTTTTGTTTTTGACTTATTTCCTCCTCTAAGTTAGGATTCACCTCGATTCACCTCTTTGATCTTTTATTTACTTGTGAATCAAATTTTGTTGCCATTAGCTGTTTTACTATGATATTTTTACTGTACCACAGAATCATTTTACCGCACTTTATCCTAAAGTGTTTCGTGTAAAATGTAAAGTGTTGATGTAAAATCTTTTTTTTAGTTAATAAGATTTTTCATTTCTTAAAATGTTACAAAATTTTCAGGGAATGCTGAGAGCAAGATCTGTTCTATACTCAGACTATGGCTCAGTTTGTATTCACTTTGGGAGAGTATTGTCTTTAAGAGAATATTGTATTGGGAAAATTGATAACATAGATTATGTTAAAATACCCAGGTATATAGATATATATTGTTTTCATGGCTTTCTATGGAAACTACAGGATTTATATGTACATATGTAGTAAATATACAAATAATACACTCACACATAATACGATAAATATGGGTGTTTTTACAGAGATGTATGCATGTGTATTTATGGAAATTTATATATGTATTCATTGAGGTGTGAGCGACATTTAAAATTTTTTGGACGAGAAGAAAGTGAAATGAAGACGGCAAAAAGTTTTGCAATTAAGATAGTTCTTGCACAACAGAAAAATATGGTTATTTACCCTCGAGCTGTAGTTGCTGCTTATTTGTTACAGCATCGAAAGTGTGATATAGGTAACAAATTAGGAAATATAAGTAAAAACTGTTATAAAACACTCCAGTGAAGAGTGCTTTATTTTCAACTCAAAACAATCTGGTCAACAATGCAATTTTTTTTTAAAAACTTACTACTTTAATTTTTTTGGTAATAAACTTAAATGTAAATTTTTAGTTATGTTTTTCATAAAATGTTTTTAGAAAGTTTGGCTCACATTACTAGTCGTCTAGGACTGCTTTTATCTCAATTAGGATGTCAGTTACATAATTTTGAAGGTTGTTTTATGTTTTTAATTTTTATTTAAGTCAAAAAATTTTCATATCTATAATATACTTTCGTTACTGTTGAATAATCACATACATTTTTTTGAAAAATACTTCGTATACTTTTTTTCGTTTTATAATATGCAGAATGTTTTATTTTTTATTTTTTTATTTTTTAGGCTTGCTTTCTGATAAAACTTTGATAGTAAAAGCGTTAGAATATTCTAATATGGTGCTGAATGTTGGTCTCAACACAGTAGTCTATGATTGTTTCCAGCTTTCTTCCGTAACTTCAATGCAGAATGACCTGTCAAGAGTTTTAAAAGATTTAGAATGTCACGCTTTGGGATATGTTTATTTGTCGTCTCAACGAAATCGACTTATTTATTCTTGTTTTTTTTCTTCTGTATTACTTGCTAGTGTGTCAAGAAGTCCTCACATAGTAATATGTAAGGAAGTATTTTCGTTTTTATGTGACTTATTACAGTTTGAAGTTATCATTGATGCTAACCATAGTAATGAAAAGGTTATTTTTACTTATTTTTTTTTTTTTGTGGTGTATTTTTCTTATGCTTTGGTTTGCGCAAAAAAAATATTTTGTGCTTTTTTTATCTTCAAAAGTTTTTTTTGCTTAGGCGTTTCTTTCTACTGTTAGTCTACTTCAAAAATCAAACTTGGTTTTAGTTGCAAACGATCAAATTTTATTTGCAAAAGACAAAGTGACTGAGATTGAATTTCTACAATATTTGTTGCAACCGTTTTATGATGCATATTTGGTATAGTAATAAATTGTTTTCGTATTTCTATGTTTAGATTGTTTAACAGTCATGGAAAAGGATTTAAAATGAAATTTTTGAGAGTCCACGTACACTTAATGTTGTGAGTACCAGTTAAACAACAACTCTTTACCCACAGTCAGGCTCACTACAAATCTTAAAACTTCAAATTGAAGATTTTGCATAAGAATGCATTAAAAAAACGCCCTTTTTTCACAATTTCATACATGATATTACTTACACACTCAAATTTATACCTTCATAGAATAGTGATGGTGATAATGTGATGTATTATCATTAATATTATCTAATATAAAAAGCCCAAAGTTTGTATGTATGTATGGGATCCGATCCTTACCAAATTTTGCACACAAGTCTAATTTTGACCAGGGAAGGTTTTAGGCTAGGTTTGGACCACCCCATATTGCATGTTCAGGGTGCTTATGGCTGAAACCAAGATCCAGTCCCTTCCGACCACTCCTTACATCCAGCGAAAAGGTGATGGTGGAGTGTAGCAATTCTGTGGGGATTGGTCAATTGTGCTGAAATTTTGCACCCAGGGATAACTTAACTCCTTGAAATGGTGACATCCCTTTCCTGACCATGGACATCTTTAAGTTAGTGGACTGTCCTGTAGAAACAAAGGGAAAATGTTCCATTTTACTATCAGGCAACCAAAAAAGTTCGTGCGGTTTATCCTAATTGCCTATTTCTAAGATATGTATTAAGAAAACTGGTTGTGGTGGAGGGATGATTTTGCATATAAATTTAAGCTTGTTTTAAGGAGAATCAATCAGTGTGTTTCATAAGTTTTATTAGTGTGTTTTTATGTGTATTTATTTATGGATCTGCAAAACCGCACGAACTTTTTTGGTTGCCTGATATATATAAAGTTCTATTTTTAAACAAGTTGAAAGTTTTTTTCCCGCTAAAACTGTTGAGTTTCTCACAACCCATTTGTGGGTTAGTTTAAGACAACCATTTACAATCACAAGCTCATAATCAGAACTGACAATGTGTCTTTTGTCCAGTATCCTAGCCACTTTAATGCACCAACAATAAATGAGATTGCCATTGTCAATTCCGGTGACCAGACAAACTCGAGAGACATTGTTCTTAACCTTTTATGGGCGAATTAAAAAATACTTTTTTAAAAGTTTATTTTCAGGGTCTAAGAGAAAAAAGTTCAATTTTTTTTTTATACATATAATTAATTGTTGTCATTTGGCAACATTTGTCCTACATGAGGAAATGTTAAAGACCAGGTTTTGAGTTACACTTTCTTTTTTCTTTTGTTGCCATATGGTAACAAGGGCCCTAAAGGGTTATGAAAAGAGATTATTCTCCTCAGAGAATCAATGAGTTCCACAGGTCCTACGACCCTTTCCAATATCTTTTGACTAGCTAGAATACCCGGCGCATTGTACCGAATATTCCAGCCAGTTTTTAATAAAAAAAAAACCTTCAATACTTCATCATCTTTTTTTATTACCATCTCTTTATGTATTTATGAACCTTTTTTTTTCTTTTAACGTTACTTTTTTCATTTTTTGGGATTTATGAAGATTGGAATTTACAATTTATGATGTTGTTTTGCTGATTTCTGTGCGGCTAACGTCAAATATGCATATTTAAAATGCATATAACTTGTGCATATGTACTTCCGATTCTCCTTCTCGTTTCAGGTCTAATAGTAATCATTACAGTTGTATGAAAACATTTTCATTGTTTTTGTTGATAATCTCCATAAAAAATAACGGAAAAATCATATTTTTTCAGTATTGTCAGTTTTTTCTTTTGTATTCGGCTTGATAAATATTTTTTTCTTTATGTTCTCAAGTGATAAATTCGCAAGACAATGGAATAAACTTCCACGGTCCTGTATAACATCCCGGTCTTAAAAAATAAAATGACAGTGATAGTTAATAAGTCGCGTTTAATTGCAAAGCAGGCTATTCAGGCTGTTCCAGTGGAAAAAAAATTCGACATTTTCATTCTTTCTTAAATATATCCATAATTATCACTTTGATGGAAACGGTTTGATAAGATTAAGAACGAAACATTCTGTAGTTTTACAACTTTCAAGTGGGGCATTAAGAGGTATTTATGATTAATAAAATCCATTTACCTAAGGAAATTCAATATTATGGAGAAGAGTAAACTTGGGCAGACATTTTTTATAGAAGTTGCTGTGACTGTTTCCAGTTACATTCCAAAATTTCCATTCCAAAAAACATAAACGTCACCCTAATATGGTTAAGTTACATTTTTTATATTCTTGAAAGCTTTTTGGATTGTATTTTTCAGGGCTGGTGGAATCGGAGTTGGAGCTCATTTTGGCTGGAGTCGGAGTCAGATAAATTGTACCGACTCCGACTCCAGCTTTAAAAAATGTTTCAAAGTTTCATAATTTTTATATGAATTTTATAGATGTTAATTATTAAAATATTTTATGTTCTGTCAGTCTAAAGCACAAGTGTCAAACTCTAGCCCTCCAGTTGTTACAAAATTACAAGTCCCAGGATGCTCTGATAGCTGTAGGATATCCAGACATAATTCGAATTGTAGTTTGCAACAACTGGAAGGCAAGGAGTTTGACATGTTAGTTTAAGACTTTAAAACAATGATAAGCAATAGGGTATTTTGCTGCTCATTACTGAGAATCATAAATCACCCCCGCTGCGCTCTCCTCAACCATCCCTTAAACTAGAGAACTTCATGATGCCCAACTCCCAACTTAAACTGTCTGACACTGTGCTACATATTCTTACTAGAAAGCTAGGCGTGCTACCACCAAGCAGAACATAGCTGCTTTACAAAACAGAAAGACTGTAAGTATTCAAATAACTTTGTTTCTCTGGAGAGAGAGAGAGAGAGAGAGAGAGAGAGAGAGAGAGAGAGAGAGAGAGAGAGAGAGAGAGAGAGAGAGAGAGAGAGAGAGAGAGAGAGAGAGAGAGAGAGAGAGAGAGAGAGAGAGAGAGAGAGAGAGAGAGAGAGAGAGAGAGAGAGAGAGAGAGAGAGAGAGAGAGAGAGAGAGAGAGAGAGAGAGAGAGAGAGAGAGAGAGAGAGAGAGAGAGAGAGAGAGAGAGAGAGAGAGAGAGAGAGAGAGAGTTTTAGAAAATTTGAGATTGAAGAAGCTGTTAAACAAAGAGAAGAACTCTCATGGGACGCTTTGTGTGTCTTAACAGAGTGAACTATTTTGCAATCAATGTCCGATTTGTTTTTGAAAAAAATGAAGTAGTTACCTTGACATTGGTTAACTTATGAAGAAGTCTGAGTCGGGAGTTGGAGTCTGTCCATGATAAATTCAAGGAGTCGGAGTCAGAACAACGGCTTACTGACTCCACAGCCCTGGTATTTTTGTAAACTATTTTTTTATATTTTCAGGTTGAGGGTTAGATTTGACTTTTTAAATGTTAATTTACATAGTTATTGCAAAAAGAAAACACTTCTTGACTTTTAACCTTTTTTTCCCTTTATTTTTTTTTTTTATTATTCTTTTTGATAAAATTATCAAAGTTATCAATCTAGAGAACGTCCTGTATCTTAAGTATTTGCTTCAGATTGCTATGGAAACTTTGTTGGTTCAGAAAGTTAATTTTCCGATATCCTTTAAACTTCTGGCAGTTTCCCTTCAATTGCATTCCATTGATATTATTAAACGTTGTAAGTTTTGAAATATTGTGAGGAAATTACTTTATCTTTAAGGTAATTTGCAAAATTAAAGATTTTAGGCTACCTATCAGCATCATGTGTAAAAAATAAACAATTTCTATTTGCAAGATAAAAAAACATTCAATTTTCGAAATGCAGATGCGCTGATGATGGTCTAAAATTGTTTGTATATAGTTGAATGTCATCTCTTTTTCTTCATAGGTGGCCTCGCAACTTTTGAATCTCTTTCTTTGCATACACTTTCAAACGTAATTATTTACCTTTCAAAAAGTGGCCATTTGTCAACAGTAAAGAAGCGAGTAGTTTTAAGTCTTTGTATTTTAGAAAATTTCGTTTATTAACAGTTTTTTTTTTTTTAAGTTAAAGTTGTTCAACTTTACTATTTGATTTGTTCATTTTTTGCATATCAATTTTATGGTCAGTAAATAATTGTTTTTAGTGCTAAGTTTGAAATTTTGGTGAGTGGCGTCAACAAAAGCTGTATGATGGAAACAAGTCGAAAGTTGGGTAAGAACTTGTTTGTTTCTTTTTTTTACTTCATTGATTTAATCTAACAACAGTTTATAGTGGCTAAAGTGTAAAAATGTTAGTATGGCGCCCATGAAGTTATGAAAGAGAAAATTGTTTTAAGAAAATGACTTTATTCCATTGAGCATTTAGTTTATTTATTCTTGCGTTTTATGAGCAAACTGTCACCTTTTTTCAGCTAACTACGTATCGCCTTGTTTAAAGAAGTCATTGCAGGGAGCAAAACTATGATGCTATCACGTGTTGTAGCATATTTATCTTTATTACAATTTGTAGAATAAGTTATTTGTAATATCACGAATAAAGTTTGTTATTGCCACTGTTGGGAGACTTAAAACTAAAACTTTAACTTTTTTTTTCTTTTAAAAAAAAAAGCTGTCATTTTTTAGTGGTTAACTGCCATTTACTCGCTTTCATATCTCCTTTTTTAATTGGGCATGTTTTTTGTATCTGGCAAAGTCTGAGAAATTTACCAATATCTTTTATTACATAATAACACAAGAAAGCGAGTTACTTCCGTGTAATGTAGTCTCCATTACACCTTAAAACATTTTTACAACATTAATACGAATGTTTTAGTTCTACTTCAAATCGATCAGCTGGTAATGAATGAACCATTGTAGCGCGCACTCTTTAATTTCTTTCAAAATCATAAAAAATCGTAAAAACAATTGACGATATGTCACAATGATCAGTCAACCGACCTATAATGCTGATCTAAACCAACGAAACGGGTGGGTGTTAAAAGATTTGAAGAAATCTCTCCAACAACATGATTTTACATGTGCAAAAAAAAATTAGGGCAAAGTTAGTTATCAAGGGATACAAAGGGATACTTATTGGAGATACAAAGAGGAACTGAAAAGGATCATCAACTTAAAATTAAGAGAGGATTTAAAAAATACTAGAAGTGCTTTTACAATCATTATCTTGTGTTATCATGTATTATTATCTTTGTTGTTAAATTGTATTAAAATTTCAAGAACTTAAACTAATTTTTGAAAACACATTTTAAAATGTTTCTTTAAGATATAAAATATTTGATATCAAAAATAATTTTGTTTGTTTTAATATTTAATCAGCAAAGAATATTTAATTTGTAAAGACTTTTTACTCTGATTAAATTTAGTATTTAGCGGATATTAAAATACTTTCTCAGGGGGGGCATGACGAACATTTCAGATTTTGTAACTTATAATCAGTGTCATCAAGCAAATTTGATCCTGAGTCTTTGCGTCATAAGAATATCTAAGTTATGGATTTTTTTTCCTGCCCCAATTGTTTTAAGTTGACAACTCCAAATAATAAATTTTTATCAATATGCATTTGCTATAATATTATCAAGACGTTTCCAGCGAATATAACTTTCATTTTAGCTGAATTAATTTATTAGAAAAGCCTAATATCACAAACAGTTACAAAACGATTTAGCGTTTCATAGTGGTCAATTTTAAAAACACAATAATTTTATTAATAAAAATGAAAATGGTATTTATTTACAGAAAACATAAGCAAAATTATTAAAAATTTTTTTTTTTTTTATGGCTTTTTTCAAACATCTGAATCATCAATATCTGACTCATCACTTTCTGTTTCAACTTTTAACAGCTTTTTGTCGAGGATAATGTTTCTCTTAATCATTTGATAATTAAAAATTTTATTATTTATAAGAGTGTCAAGTTACCTGAAAAACTAGTTCGGCATGAACTATCAATTTGTTGTTGATTTATTAGAAATTGAGGGCAAATCTTTACAAATTATGAAATTAGACCTTTAAACCATTAAAATTTTAAGAAAAAAAACTCCTAAATTTGCCAATTTTCACGGCGGTTATTTTTGATTGTTTTTCTCCCACTTGCTAAGATTTATGAGATTTTAAAAAATTATTTATTATGCGGATGTAACGAAAACACATTTACTCTATCTTTTTCAATGGGTTGGCAGCACTGATCTCTATAATAACTGGATAGCGCATCTCTAATATCAAAACTGACGCCGAAATCGCCATATTGGAAAGCCCCAGAACGCTGAAATCTGATATGTGCGATAAAGTGATAAAGCGATAAGCCAAAAAACAGAACTTAAAGCTTACGGGATTAAAATTTTTGGGGCTTTCCAATATGGCGATTTTGGCGTCAAAAAATAAGAAGTTCTGCTCGGAGTTGCGCCATCCAGCTATTATAGAGATCAGTGGTTGGCAGTAAGGGTCTGCGTATCGTTATTATTTTGAATCGATAACGATATGAAACGATAACGATATCAAACGATGAGTTTGTCAATGAAACGATAATATCGGTTTAGTTACGTTTGAACCGATAACTAAACGATATTTTATCGGTTGAAACGATAATATCGGCTTTTTTTATCGGTTTATCGGAATACATAAAAATAACGAGAATACCGATATTTATCGGTATAATAACGATATTTTTTACAATATTCAAATTTTTTTTTTTTTTTAAATGCCACATTTTAGTTAAAATACATTAAAAATCTTCAAGTCGAGTGAAGATGTCGTTTTGCCTATCTTTACCGGTTTTACAAGTTAATCCTTCCCAATTGCATATATTATCTAGATGTCTAACTTCACAAAAATTCCGTAAGAAAAAGTGAAGCACGTTTTTAAAGTTTTTAATGCCAGTATCCATTTTATTTAAACTGGCAATACTTCAGTTTTGTTTTGCTTTGATTTATCATTGGGTCATTTCAGTCTGGCAAAACAAACCTGGGGCCAATGCTATAAACAATTCGAAGTTTTTTTCGAGAAAAAAAATCTTTCGTAAAAACGCAATTTT
The DNA here is from genome assembly GCF_058129835.1 of Hydra viridissima. Lineage (NCBI taxonomy): Eukaryota > Metazoa > Cnidaria > Hydrozoa > Anthoathecata > Hydridae > Hydra > Hydra viridissima. Next base: position 7,946,443 of record NW_028324303.1, read on the forward strand.
TCACGTACGAAAAAAAGTTCGTAATCTCGAAGAATTTATCGCTGTTTGTATTTTTTTCGCCCATTGCTATAAAGCATAAAACGTAAACGTCACTAAAATTCATGAACTTTTTTTATCCGTAATATATAGTAGTAATATAATAGTAATTTTTATTGTAACTTTTATTTATTAGGCCTACTTAATGAATTTAATTAGTCATTAAGTATGCTGTGCTGTCTATTCTATTTTTATGAATATTTTTAAATTCTAGTATTTGGTGTTTAAAAAATCTGTGTAAAATTAAAGTAGAAACATGAATTTAATTTTTTCGGATGAAGACTTAGATTTCGAAGTTGCAGAAAATGAGCTTCGCCACCGATTGCCTCGAGAGGTTGGTGTTTAAAACATTACTTAAAATTACTATATATATATATTTTTTTAATGATTTTTTATCGAACAAAATCAGAAATCATACTAAATAGGCGCAGAAATTATATTTTTGTTTTGTTTTTCAATATCATTTTAGTTTAATGGTCGCTTTTTTAACGAAGATGTTTCTGACAACGTTTTTCGAGAGCAGTATCGAGTCCCAAGAGCTGTATTAGATTTTTTAGAAACTAGGCTTAAAGATGATTTGCAACATTATACTAAGCGAAATAAAAGCATTTCAGTACTTTTCCAAATAATGGTATTTCTTCATTTTATTGGCACAAATATTTTTTTTCATGTTCTCAGAGACTGTCATGGAATCTTTACCAACACAATTTATAGTATTATACAGTGTAGGAGAAGCTATTTTCAATGTTAGTGTATTAAGTTAATAAAACTATTGGAAGTATATATATATTTACATGAATGTAAAATCTTTATTTAGAAATATGATTGATTACATACTTATATTATGTTAATATATACTAAGCATCTGCGTATCGTTATCGAAATATCCAAACTAACCGATATTTTTTACGATAATGGGTTTCGATATGAATTGGTATATCCGATATGTTACGATATGATTCCGATAAAATATCGTTTGGGTTCCGATATGCACGATATCATTATCGCTTTTAGCGATAAATATCGCATAATTTGTCGATAAAAATTGTATAACGATATTTTTGAGTTTCGATATGTACGATACGTTCCGATAAAATATCGTTTGGTTTTCAAAACTTTTCAATATTTTACAAAATTTTGTATTAGTTATAACTAAATGTTAAGTTGTTTTATATTAGATATTTTACAATATTTTGTATTTTCTGACATGTTAAGTTAAAATATTTTGCAATATATTTTCTCAATTTATTGATTAAAATATTGATAAAAAATAATAATCGCCTATTTTTTAACGCCGTTTTTTAGATTAAGTTGTTAAAAACGGCTCAGGCAGTTAGGAGAACAATCCAACTGTTTATTTTTTTAAATAAAAACATACCGTGGTGTGACCTAACAAAGTCCTATGCTTTAAGAAAGTCCTAAATTAAAAATTGACAAATTTCGTATATATAAAAGAATCATTTGCGGAAAATAACTCTGTTGTTTAAACTAGATATCTAGTTAGATAAAATAACTAAATTTTTTTCTTTAAATGTTTATTTTATGTATACGAAACTTGTCATTTCTTAAATTAGGACTTTCTTAAAGCATAGGACTTTGTTAGGTCACACTACGGTAAGCGCTCCAAAATATTTTTATTTTTTTAAAAAAGAAAAATATATTCTTTAAATATTCGTAACAATTGTGGTTTATTCGATTAAAACTCATTAAAGTCCGCTTCTAGCTGAAATGTTGCCGCTAATTGTAGCGAATGGAAACTTTCGCTACCGGTTTCGGCCGAAACCGAATTCAAAATTTCTGCTTCGACAACCTTTTACTTATTCTGTTTCGGGCAAAATTACGGTTCAAACTACTACTGTAATGAACCAAAACTTTTTATAGGGAGGTTTTTTCTTTAAGTTTAGAAAACTTGTTTTTATTTAGTGTGGGATCATGATGATTTCCTAATTATATTGATGTTTTAATCGTTTGTGGGTAAATCAATTATCAATTACAAAAATTGAAGTAATTATTAATTGAAATCACGTGACAATTGAATCAAGTTACTATTCTCAAATCATTCTTTAAGCGATCATCAAATATTAAAATATTTTCACATGTTCTATTTTTTATCAAATCATGTTACATACTGATCGTTTAAATGCCTTATGTCCCATAAACCATTACAAAAACAAATCTATTTTGTTTTTTCAAATATTTATTTATTCAAACAAATTTGAATGATAAAAAAATGTCATAGTTATGGAGTTTTTGAAGATTTTTGTTATTATTATCAAATATATATATATATTTGATAATAATAACAAAAATCTTCAAAATTTGTCAATTTTTAATTTAGGACTTTCTTAAAGCATAGGACTTTGTTAGGTCACACAACGGTATGTTTTTATTTAAAAAAATAAACAGTTGGATTGTTCTATAGAGATATACATAGAGATAAGTTGTTCCGTTGCGAAATTTGTTAGAACGTTATGTTAATAATTTTAATAGTTGTTTGTAACAACTATCAAAATTATTAATTCCGTAATCTTGTTGGTTTTTATGACGTTTTTGAGGGATATTGTCTGGTATAAAAGAAGGACTAAATTTGTAAAGATAGGTTTTTGTTTGAAGAGAATATTGTTATCATCTCATCGATGTGTTGCGAGAAAACTACAATATCGATCAATAGATAGATGCATTTGAATAATATATAAGTTTTTGTAATGAGTTATGAGACACTGTTAAGTAAAATAGTTATTTCATGTTATTTTGATATTGATTTGGCTTTCATGTTTCAGATTGTTTCGATTTCGGCTTCACTCAAACTTCGGTTTCGGTTTTGGTTACGGTTTTAATTACGGTTCTACTGAACCGAAATTAACTAGCTAATTGTAATAAAAACGTTTTTAAAAACTCTCTGGGAAAAGGTTTTTGGGATACTCTTTAAATTACTTAGATGTACATAATTAGGCTCTTAAAATAAATTTTTTTAATAAGGAAAGATATTAAAATTTTAGTTTGAATTAGTATTAAATTTGTAATTGAACAACATTTTGAAGAATGCCAAGGTCAAGGAGCGAAATTTGGGATCACTTTGATGAAGAGGTCAGTACTACACCAGATGAAGAGCGACTTGTTACTGCAAAATGCAAGTATTGTTTTGCAATTTGCAAGTTGGCGGACAGGAACACATCTGGCATGAGATCACATTTGACAAGGAAGCATCCTGTTCAGTTTGCAGCCCTGGAGGAAAATCGCCATGTTGCTTTAAATGATGAGTTAAAACAGGTGCAATAAAGTTTACAAACGTTTTTACTTTTTTAATTTAAATATTAACTTTTATTTTCATATGTGTTAGTTATTATAACTATTACAATACCAAGATTTAACAAGATTTAACGATAAATATCAATAACTTTTGATAAATTCTGATGAATGTTTCAATATTAGGTATTTTAATGGGTTTCATATTTTTTTTAGACCTACAATGAAGACGAGGCTTATGAGCAGGTCCGAGATGATAAGACACCATTAATGTTGAGCAGTAGAGTTAAACGAGGAAGACTTTCCGGACCATCAGCAGAAAAGGTCCAAAATCTAAAGCATTGGGTCAAATACAAGCCACAAGACAACGAGCAGCTCAGAGGAGACATTGAAATTGTCAAGTTTTTGGCCCGTTTAAATTTGCCATTCTCTTTGGTTGAGCATGAAGCTTTTAAAGATTTTGTTCACTACTGCAACCCAAAAATGAATGTGAAGGCTGCAACAACATACTCCCGGTTCAAGTACGAAAAATTTTAATTGTTTTAAATAAAATTTTATTGTGGGGAGTCAATTCAATGGGAGTTCCAAGAGAACTAAATTTTTTAAAAAGCTACTTTTTTAAGACCAATCCACACCAATTTTTTTTTGGGTTATCATAGTTGGTAACCAAATTGATATGTAACGAGAAATACCAATAATTTTTTATTTTAACTTTAGGTTGCCGTTGTTGTACAAAAATGTGAAAATCTGTGTGGATGACATTCTAAAGGAGGAATTGCCAAAGACCGCTGGATTTGCAATCTCAACTGACCTCTGGCAAAGTAGAAACAATGATGCATACCAAGCCAGTACATTGCACTATGTGAGTGAAGGCTTCCGATTAAGGATGTTTGTGATTGGAGTTTCTCCGTTTTCCGGACGACATACGGCTGAAGCCATTGCTCTTCGTCTGGATAAGTATGTTTTAGTATTTAATTTTTATTAGGTTAAAATTTCTGTAAATTAAGTTAATCGTTTGAATTATTTAGATAAGCAAAATCCGCCATTTAGTTTAAAGTTAATGTCACAAATTAATACTTTTATTTATATCTAAAATAACAACAAAAGTATTTGTTTATATTTTAAAACATCAAAAAGCAAACAACTAATTTTACCTTGCTTTTCAGGAATGTCTCAGAGTTGGCCGGAAATAATGGAGTTTCGTCCGTTGTGTGTGTCCATGATTCAGCCGCTAATATGAAGGCGGCAATTAACAAGTGCAATTTTATAGATGCATCTCTTTTGTGTGCTGATCATCTTTTGAATTTGGCAGTTGAAGCAACTGTCAAAGAAACAAAAGGTTTTGACAGTTTGGATCTTCACGAAGCAATCCAAAGAGCAACTGAATTAAGTTCAAGATGCCACAAGTCATCTTTGTCTGAGCAAAGAATTAAAAAAGAGGTAACTAGTTTAACATCTTTTTTCGCTTTTATAGTAATTTAGTTTATAGTTTAATACAATACAAGCGCAATATAAACTTCTTAGTACACTTTGTGTGACAAAATTTTTCAACTGATAAAATGTTAACATTTAAAAAGTAAAAACATAACATAGTTAATATCAGTTTTTTATTATAGTAAATAGTACTAATCAACTTTTATGTTATGTTTCTTATAATTCTATTTTAATTTTTAGCTAAAGCTGTTGCTTGATGACAGTGATGTTGTTAGCAAGGATAAGTTGAAATTTGTGAAAATCATCACTCCTGTGAAAACACGCTGGAATTCAACTTTTATGATGTTGGAAAGCATTGTAAAAATGCGTCGTATCCTCAGCTCCATTAGAGACAATCCTGGAAAAGATGACACCAAACTAGCTCCAGTCATTCCTTCAGAAGATGAATTCAATCTTTATGACGAAATTTTGCCTATTCTGAGGAGAGTTGCTGAGATTTCAGAATGTTTCTCTGCAGACAAAGAAGTAAGCATTCACCTCGTTATCTCAAACATTTTTACACACTGAGGCACAAATGCCTGGATTTCATCAAGGCTGGTGCGGGATCACCAACAGCACAAATGTTTCACCAAAAGCTGGTGGAAAACTTGGATGTTCGTTTTCCGGACATTGGTTGTCAAAACCTTTTTTACTCCGTTGCCAACTTGCTTAATCCCTTGTACAAGGGAAGAGCTCTGAAAAAACTGGGTGGATTTGATGAAGCCTATGAGGCACTGATTACTCAATCCAATGCTTATCAGGAATGGATTGCTGCAACAACATTATTTAATGAACGGTTACATGCTGAAGTCCAAGGTCATGTTTCGGAAGATGATCCTTTCTATAATGTTGGAATGGAAGAAGCTCCTGCACTTATGACTTCCTATTCTGGTCCGGCTCCACCTCCAAAGTCGGACATTGTCACTGAATGGGAAATATTTCAAAAACTTCCAGGGGTTGTTGGTGTGGACGTGCTGGAATTTTGGAGAGCAAATAAATACAAATTTCCTCTCCTTGCTCAAGCTGCTAAAAAATGGCTATGTGTACCTGCTTCCTCAGCATCTTCAGAAAGAGCTTTTAGTGCCGGTGGTGGAATTGTCTCTTATAAAAGAACAAAATTGCAGCCTGAACAAGTTGAAAAATTGTTGTACATTCAGCAAAACTACCCTAAGGTCCAGATCAAAAGATGGCTTCTAACCAGTCGGGATGAAAAAGAGGAATTGTTTGAAGAGGCTTCTACCAATAACTCTCAGAATTCAGCTGCTTCAAGTCAGGGACTTCCTACTTCAACTTTTACATCAGCAGTTGAAATGGATGACTAACTTAAATTGGTTCATTGCCTTAGTGGCGTCATTGGTTTATTTTACTGCTTAAAGTTTATAAAATTTGCCATATAGTGATTTAGTGATTTCAATAAACCTTGACTTTGAGATTAAATTTTAATCTTTTTCTTATATTAAGTCACAGGCACAAACCTTAACGTGTTAAACATGTCACGTCAACAATTTATCAAGTAAAAAATTATTTTTTGTTTTTAGCTGTTTTTTGCTTCAACTTAAGTCTTGAATAAATTAAAAAATCAAAATTACAAATAAAGTTTTGTTTATTTCTTTTTTTTACATTAAATAGTGCACTTGTCAGCAATTTTATGACAGTATTTAGGTTTTTAAAAAAATTATTTTTTTAGTCGGAAAAAATAATATCGAAATGAATCGATAAGTATCGTTATCGTTTGAGTTACGATTTGAGTTACGATATTTAGGTAATTGACCGATAAATATCGTAATGAATCGATAAATATCGAAACTTTATCGTGCAAACTTTTTGGGTACGATATTATCGTAATATAAAAAAACTTACGATATGCACATTCCGATACCTTATCGTATCGTATCATAATACGATATGTTTCGATACGCAGACCCTTAATATATACTATATATTACATACTTATACTATAACATTTGTAAATATATATTTATTTATATATATATATATATATATATATATATATATATATATATATATATATATATATATATTTAAATATATATTTACAAATGTTATAGTATAAGTATGTAATATATAGTATATATTAACATAATATAAGTATGTAATCAATCATATTTCTAAATAAAGATTTTACATTCAAGTTTATATACAAATAGTTATAAACTAATGTAAAGTAAACTACTAACAGTGCTAATGATATATAACAAGGGTAATAATAATGGCAATTTAATCATTCTATTCAAAAACTGCAGAGATATATTACAGTATATAAAATTAACAATGATAACATGATGTAATGTATAGTATATATCAATTTTATATATATATATATATATATATATATATATATATATATATATATATATATATATACATATATATATATATATATATATATATATATATATATATATATATATATATATATATATATATATATATATATATATATACTTACATATATATACATATATATAAATTATAATGTAGCAATACATATTTTTATTTAAATAGTTTGCTAATTAAAACATACTAAGCTTCCCAAGAAGAACCTCTTTGTTTTCTCTTATTTATATTGCTAGTAACATTTTAAGTTCTTTAGACAGCATTTTATTTGTTGTGTATTTGTGTATTATTTTGTTGCGTATTTGTGTATTATATGGCATATTTATCGACTATTTATACTTTTCTTTAGTCAAACACTATGAAAAATTTGTTTAACCAGAATTACTATCGAAAACATTCATAAATAAGTATGGAATTTTAAATTCATACATGCATTGTTAACGAAGCACAACAAGGAACTGAATAATAGATTAAATGCAGTTTTTAAGTAATTAGTTTATTATGAAGTTACCAAAATCCTTTTAAGCTTTATCTATAAAATATCTGCATAAAAACACAAACAAAGAATGTTCAATGATTTTGAAGCGCTAACGTTGTTCCAACAATGGCCGCCAAAAATCACGAAGAAAATATCTAAAATTGAGATCAAAAATCTATCTGAATTTTTTTTTCGAAAAAACGCATTTTTTATCTGAAAAGGCGATTCCCTTGCTCGTTTATAGCATTGGATTTAATAGCGAAGTTTTTATCTTAAAAACGGAGTTTTTAGAATGTTTATAGCAATTGACTTTTTTTTTCTTCGCTTTTTACGGTAAAAACTTCGTGTTTTACGGAAAAAACTTCGTTTTTTATGTATATAGCATTGGCCCCTGGTTGGCAAAAAATTTGCTTCACTGCGGAGGCGCAAGTTAGACATCTAGTTAATAGATATCATTGATCCTTCCAGACCAATTAAGTAGGATGTCAGGTAAAAACTTTGTTGACCAACTAAAGTCAAAAATGTCGGGAATATGGTCTTCAAGATGCAATTAACGTGTTAATGTATTTAAGGTAACAAAGTGTGTCGGTGTTAACGGATGTAATGTCTTAATGTATTTAATGTGTCGAAATGGCGCGGTTGAAAGACTGTATAAAAACGGATTGTAGTTTGTAAACTGTATGATTCGCAGTCAGATGGGAAAATTAATATCAAATTCAAAAAGAAAACAGTGACTCTTTAGTGTCTCAGGGAAGTCACAAAAAACATTGAAATTTAATCAGTTTTGAAGGTAAGATATGATAAATTTTGTTTTATCTTATTTGTTACAATATAGCAGTATGTATGAAATGTCTATTTTTACTTTGTTATTAAACTTTTTAAGTGAAATATGGTTAAACTTAGATAACAAAAATTATCATCGCTACAGGTTGTTCAAAGTAGTAAAAGAAAAGATAAATTTTAGAAATATTATTTTAATAACTTGATATTGTTGTAAAATTTGAAATAACAGTTATTTAAAATGTCCGATAGAAATTTTATTGTTAAAAGCTTTCTCATTTTTTGGGAAAAGGCTAGTTTTCGAGAGGGAGTCAAAGTGACTAGTTGGACAGCATTATTGTCCACATAAAATTGTTTTTTTTGTGAAGTAAAAGATTCTTTTTCTTATTTAGTTTAGAAGTTTGAACTTATAAGTCAGTTGCCAGCATCATGCCGCGTCCAAGAACGGAAATCTGGAACTTCTTTGAAGAAGAGGTGACTCAAAGTGAGGCTGGTGAAAGAGTCGTCCAAGCAAAGTGCAAGCTCTGTCCGGCAGTTGTCAAGGTTGCAGATCATAACACTTCTGGGATGAGGTCCCATCTTTTTAGAAAGCATCCATTTGAATTTGCCCAGATTGAACTAGACAAGTCAGAGAAGAAGAGGAAGGCTGATGTTGCTTTTAATGAGTTTGAACAGGTATTACATGACAGTTGTGAAAAAAAAAGTTTTAAATTGAGTATTTCTATATTTATAATGTTCAAAGTTGAAATACTACAATGTATTGCAGGCTTTAGCCACTTTACAGTGTGTACATTGTAATGTAAAAATTTTACAACTTTTTTTTAATTTTACAGATATACGACGAGGATGAGTCCTATGAAAAGGATCATGGAGACAAAGTTCCTCTGGTCATGGACAGAACAGTAAAGTCAAGAAAACTGGGCAGTCCATCAAAGGGCAATCAGAACAAAAAGATTGATGCTTGGTTAAAATACAAACCACAAGATAGAGATCAACTCCGAGGTGATTTGGAAATTGCAAAGTTCTTAGCCAGATGCAACTTACCATTTAGTCTTGTTGGGCATAAAGGCTTCCAGGATCTGATTGCTTATTTCAACCCAAAGATGCTGATCAAATCTGCCACAACATACTCACGTTATAAGTAAGATATATAGTTTATTGTACTTTTGGTTAAATAAATAATTTTGGGATGGTTTGATTGGGTTTAAGAGGGAAACAAGTTTAAAGAATTTGTATGAGTTTTAAATCAAACTTAAAATTCCAAACCCCTTAATCTTAATTGCAATGAAAATAACCCCGTAAGTCCCATGACGCCATTATTACGTTATTGTTATTTTTTAGTAAGTTAGTACCTCCCTTTTTAATTTTAAAATTGTTAGTTTCTAGACCTGTCCGCGCCAATTTATTTTGTTGGTTTTTTTAAATAACTATAAACTAGTATAAACAACAGTTTTTTAATTTGTTTTTTCTTCTTTTAGGTTGCCATTAGTTTACAAAAACGTGAAAGCAGCAGTGGATCAAGTTCTGGAGAAAGATTTGCCAAAAAGTCCTGGATTCGTCATTTCTTCTGACATGTGGCAAAGTCGGAATAATGACGCCTATCAAGCCATCACCCTCCACCTTATCAATGAAGACTTCAACCACCGGATGTTTGTAATTGGTGTGTCACCCTTTTCTGGACGCCATACTGCAGAAGCTATTGCAAACAGACTGGATCAGTAAATAAGTTTTTATAGAAGTTTTTTTAACTTAGTATAGTAGTACTTATACTAATACTTTAACTTACAATTACTAAGTAAGCTAATTACGTAGTACTTGTTGATTTGTTGTTGTACAAATTTTTATACAATTTAACATATTAGCGATATTACCCGTTACATGTAATATTTTTTATATCTTTAATTATAATTTTATAATATAATATTATAACTAAAGGTATTAAATTGTTATATGTAAATTTTAATTTACATAATATTTATACTTATTAATTTTTTTTTATTTTTAGAAATGTCTCAGAGATTCCCGGAAATGTCGGACACAGCTATGTTGTTTGTGTTCATGACTCAGCTTCCAACCTGAGAGCAGCCATCCCTAAATGCAAGTTTGTTGACGAGTCTCTGCTCTGTGCTGATCACCTTTTGAAATTAGTTGTGGAAGGTGCAATTAAAGAAGCCAAGTCAGTTGAAGGTTTGGATCTGGAGTCAGCCATTAAAAAAGCCACAGAACTGTCATCTCTATGCCACAAGTCCTCTTTGTCAGAAAAGCGAATCAAGAAGGAGATTCAAAACATGTTGGATGACAACGACACAGTTGACAAGAAGGAATTAAAGTATGTGAAAATTATCTCGCCTGTCAAAACCCGCTGGAACTCCACATTAATGATGATTGACAGTATTGTAAGGGTGAGAAGACCTTTGAGCTCAATCAGGGATAATCCAGGTTCTGACCCTAACAAATTTGCACCCGCTATTCCCAGTGAGGATGCTATTGTCTTCTACAAACGAACCAAGTTGCAACCAGAACAAGTAGAGAAACTCCTGTATATCCAGCAAAACTATGTCAAAGTTAAGATCAAGAAATCGTTGCTCACTTCTGCTGAAGAACAAGCCTATGAAGCTGCTGCCGTTGAAGGACCTGCCTCTCCGTCTCCTGCTGCCTCTCGTGCCAGTACTCCAAATGTGGTTGATCTGACAGTTGAAGACAATTATTAGTTTGGAAATTTAAACAGAAGCAAAAATTCAGAAATTTATTATGAATTTATATTTCCTTAAGTTAAATAAATTATGAAATAGAACAATGTATTGTTTCATATCGTTTCATATCGGTATTTATTGGTTACTCTCGTTTGAAAAAGTGAAGCAACACTGTTCTCCAAATAGACCGCCAGGTTGAAACTCTCCCCACTCCTGATTTTTTTACATTTAATCAATCATATGCATTAGTAAACACAATATATGTTGTCAGAAAATCTGAACTAAGTGCTAAATATGTATATTTTCAAAATTAAAACGCATAATTTTTGGCTTTTTTTCTTCCAAAGTTTTAACAGTCAGCCATTATGGTAATCAAAATAACCCATTTATATTTATTTATGTCATTTACAAAAAAAACCATAATATAAATACATTTGTATCACAAATGATATTAACGTTAATCAAAAAGGCGAAACGACATCTTGACTCGACTTGAAGATTTATAATATATTTGAACTAAAATGTGGCATTTTAAAAAAAAAAATTTGAATATTGTAAAAAATATCGTTATTATACCGATAAATATCGGTATTCTCGTTATTTTTATGTATTCCGATAAACCGATAAAAAAAGCCGATATTATCGTTTCAACCGATAAAATATCGTTTGGTTATCGTTTCAAACGATAACTTATCGTTTCATAGACAAACTCATATCGTTTGATATCGTTATCATTTCTTATCGTTATCGGTTCAAAATATCGGTTCATACCGATATACCGATAACGATACGCAGACCCTTAGTTGGCAGACGATCCCATGGCTCAGAATCAGGTCAAGTTTTTCGTTTGCCGTAATTTGCGTATCAACACAAAATTTAATGCTTTTGTCGCAAATAATAATTAATATATAATAAAAATAAATAATAATTTAGTTGTTGTCGCAAAATTTAATAAAAATTGCCGTCCGTTTACGCTTATTACACTTACAATAACCAAAGTTGTAAACAAGAACAAGTAATAATTTGTTTATTTACCATAATCAATCTTACAATAATAAATAAAAATTGTATAGATTTAAATAAATATATTTATAAATATTTAACTTATTTTTCATAGTTAACAAAGTGTTTTAGATAGTTTACAAAGTGTCTTATTTTGATAGCATTTCGCTAGCTTTGACTTTTTAAAAAATAATTTGACTATTTTTTTGAACGTAGCCGTTCAAGCACCCATGTAAGTTTATAATTAAGTTTTTATTGAATTTTTTAATAAATTTAAAATAAAAAGATATTATTTTGCTGACTAGTATCACCAAAATGTTATGTTTTGCAAAATTTTATACAAATATTGAGATTATTTTTATAATTATATAACTATATTATTTGTGTAAACATTTCAAAGTAGTGTAAAATAGACTTTTCTTTGTTTATATAAATTAGGAAAACGAGGTAGATACCTATCACCAGTAAATATAAACTTAATGTTGGATGAAGTAGTACTAACTGACTTTTATAAAATCTTATTTTTGTCAAAGTTAATTTAAGTAAATATTTTATACCATCAGTAGTAATAATTGGTTTTTTCAAGCAACTTTGAGACGCATTTTAAACAATATTCTTTCAGTTACAGGTTTTTGGTATATTTTGATCTGTTATGTTACTTTAATATTATAGTGTAAACTGTTTTGTTAGTCAATATACAATAGACAGAAGCATAAATATAACCTAAAATCTAAGATTTCGAATAGGTCTTAATAAAAGCCACTTGTTTGAGCCATGGCTCCTATTTGTAACAGATGTGGATATTATTAGGACAATAGTTTAATTTATTGTGTATACAGACTATATTATAAACTATGTTATAGTTTATATATAAACTATGTGTATATATACACAATGTATATATGTATAGACTATATGTATGTATATAGACTATATTATAAACTATATTATAGTTTATACACAATAAATTAAACTATTGTCCCAATATTACCTATAATTTTATTTACTTTACTGCGTATAGTTACTAAGTATAATTAGTTTTTACATTACAGTGTTTATTATAAGAGTTTATTATGTTTGTAATGTTTGTAATTACGTAATTTCATTAGTTTCATTAATTTCAATTTTATAGTATATATATTTATAGTAATATTTAGAATAATAACAGTTTATAACCACAATTTATAAACAAACAATAACATAAATGGTTTTAAATTTTTTTACAATTTCAAACTTAATTATGTTCTTTTTTTTTTTTAGTTTTCTTTGTCATCATTTGATTAGTTTGCTTTCTGTTGAAACATGGTTTTAATTTTGTAAATTTAATATGATGTTAAGTTTACTCTATTAATCATTAGTCAACAGTTAGAGAGAAGCCGGAACTTAATTAAGAAATGCTGGGAATTTATCTTTTGATCAAGGTAAAAATAATTTTGTTTACTGGTAGCATAATAAAACCAGTCACTATTATCTATTGCGTGTTTTTTTACTTTTTTTAACATTCTGCTTTGGAAACACTTTCTTCCTCTCCCTCTCTCTCTTAGATGAGAAGGAGAATTAATAAACCTTATGTAATAACTGAGCTCTTATGTATTTCTTATTACCACAATTGATAATGATCATTTATAAGAAATATCTTACGATTTGCTTGATATTTTCTGATATTGAATTATTACCATTAAATAATGTGTTAAATGATGATGAAAACCGTGATGTGGTAAAATTTTACCACATCACGGTCGCACAGTAAGAAAGGGGGAAAAATAAAAATTATATCATCATCAAGTATAATAATAAAAATACATCAAATTTAGTGTTTGAGCCAGAAAATTTAAGTTTGTTATTAGGAATAAACATTACGCGTACTTAAGACGCGTATTACGCGCGCGTACCCATTTATGCGTGCAAATAATGATCTAAATTTGGATTCTTCGATTCCAAATTGTATTTACGGCTCTAAGGTACGTACTACGCACGCTTATGCGTGTTTAGTACGCGTACAAAGATTAATTTAAATAAAAAAATTTGGGTTCCTCAAACCAAAATGCGCACAAGCACTAATTAAAATAAAAATTTTGGATTCAAAAAACCAAAATATCATGTTATCTTATCTTACTTTTCTATGACCAAAGCAAAAAAAAGAGAAAACTATTATCAGCAAAAGCAGATTTATTTTGTTATTACGTCATTAACGAAGACGAAACTTTGTGCTTTTTGAAACTAATTTTAGATATTACAAGATCACTTCTGATCAAGAGGTATTGATACTGTTTCATTGGCTTTATGGTTCAATTTAGATTTGCGAAATTCTTTATTCAGGATTTGGCGAAATGTGTTTTAATGTTTATTTGCATTCCAAATGTAAAATAAACTCAAAAGATCTGACCAGCAAAGCTGAGTAGAAAGCCCCAAAGATAAAGCCTTTTAATTGACGGGTTTAGATCTAATCGATACTGGATTATTATTTCGCCCATCTAGTAATATCAACAACATGTCTTATTTGATTGATGTTAGTGACTTCCCATTCTGGTTTAGTAGCCTGTTTTCTACCTTGCCGGGTCTGATTGCTGGAAGTGCCTTAAGTTCCACTTGGTCCAGGCTGTGGTGATGCTGGTGTTTCTGTCTATGTCTATGGACATCTCCTCTTCTTTCCTCTTACTTGTGTTTGTTCAGAATCTAAGCTTATTAAAATTTCTGGAATTGTTAGTTTTTCCTTGTCTTTCCTTTCTAATTGTTTATATAAATTCAAGTGGATTCTTTTCAAATGGTTCCTTAAAGGACTTGTGGTGCTTTCATTGACCAAGTATGATTTGCCACTGGCCTTACATTTTGCCTTGTTTTCCTCTACCTTGTTAAAGAATTCCCAAATATTAGATAGCTTAGGCATCTGAAAAGTAAAAAAAATGAAATAACATAAAAATGAAACAAATCGGATTATTTTTCGGATTAAGTTTGCAAGATCGGATACGATTAATATTTCGGATTATTTATCGAACTTAAAATTCACTAAAATGGATCAGATTATTAACACAGATTATTTTTAACCGAAAATGTTGTTCAATCCATGTTTTCGGATTAAAAATCCGAAAACACGGATTGAACAACATTTTCGGTTTACGAATTTTTTTATTGAAATATTTGCCTTAATAAGACGTGATAGTTTTTGATGCATGTAAACAGTTTCCAAAAACGAACTATTTAAAAGTTATTTGAAGTTTTTCGTTAATATTTGTCTTAATTAAAAATGATATTTTAGAAGCATGCATGAAGTTTTCAATAATGTGAGGGCGGTGGATTATTTGATTTATTTTCTTATTTGATTGAATGTTAATATTTGGGGGAAAGGGGTTGGTTTGGGTTTGGTATTGTTTGGATTGGGTATATTTAAAGTAAGTAGAGTATTATTAAATGTTTTCTATGTTCGGTCCCTCAGGTGATATATTACGGCGCGGCTATGGTAAGGTGCGCGGTTAGAGCATCAAACTTTTCAATAACAATATTTAACGCATATAGTAATAACAACAGAAATATTGATAATCGAAATGCAAACAAAAATACTTACTACTGGTTCTTCTTCTCTTACTTATTTTTCTTAATAAATATTCTTAAATATTCTCATCAATATATATTCTCTTAATATTAACTCATGCAAATATCACCCAGTGGGCACAGGAACGTTTTGCAAACGTTTAGTAAACGTTTAATGGTCGGTTGAACGACGAATATATTTGTAAAACGTTTTAAAAACGTTTGATAAACGTTTTGATAAAATTTTTTTTTTAATTCAATTTATAATTTTGCGGGACCTTAGAAAAACCTAGGCACCGCCGATTCGGTTCGTAAAATCCGCAAAAAGCCAATCCGACTTATTTTGCGGATTAAAACAGTCAGTTCGTAAAAATTTTTCGGATTAATAATCCGAAAACTAATTTACGAACCACTCGCGAACTTTTTTTTTGCGGATTCACTTCGCTGTTCGGATTATCAATCCGAAAAATTTTTACGAACCACCAGCGGATTTTTTTTTTTTGCGGATTCTCTTTGCAAATTTTTACAAATCAATTTAACTTTAATTCGCTTAGCGAATTATACGAATCGCGTTCCGTTCGCGTCACTATTAAATAGTGTGGTCCTTAAAAATTACATTTTTATTATGCGCGCGTCCTATAAATAGT
The DNA here is from genome assembly GCF_058129835.1 of Hydra viridissima. Classification (NCBI taxonomy): domain Eukaryota; kingdom Metazoa; phylum Cnidaria; class Hydrozoa; order Anthoathecata; family Hydridae; genus Hydra; species Hydra viridissima. The sequence goes on from NW_028324303.1 coordinate 7,962,684, forward strand.
GGATTTCTTTTTTATTTTCAATCAGTTCTATTTGGAAATCTTAACATACAACAATTCGTTCAACAGATCAAGTCTACTATTCTTCACCTACATTTATTACGGTAAGCCATTATTATTTAATTTGATTTAAAAGTTAAGAATATTTCAAACTGAATATTTGAGGTTTTTTTTTTGTTTTTTTTGTGGATTGAATACCTTTGCAAATTATTTCGCTTTGCGGATTGCTTCAATTAGTGGATTGGTCCAATAAAATTAATATTGTTATGTTTCTTCTACTTAAATATTAATAGAAATAAAAATAGAGATAAAAACTAGTTTGAAAAGTTGTTACGTTCATTTCAACAATTAAGGCAAATAACCTTTAAATGATTAGTTCTTTTATTGAAAGCTTTATGCATGCCTCAAAAATATCATTTTTTGTTAAGACAAATATATAATGAAAAACTCAAATAATTTGATTTATTCCATTTTTATGTTACTTCATTTTTTTCTTCTTTTCAGATGCCTAAGCTATCTAATATTTGAGAATTCTTCAACTAGGTGGAGGAAAACAAGGCAAAATGTAAGGCCTGTGTAAAGCCAAAAACCGAGGTGTCATTAGAGCTTGCTCACTAATTCAATGAAGATCTAAACAAAAGATTCGAAAGGGAGCTGATGAATATTGAATTCTCTATTGCTCATTTTTTAAATCCTAACAGGAAGAGCATGTTCTTTGTGGATGAGGGGGGAAAATTTGAAGTAGTCAAAACTGCAGGAAAGAAAGCTATGGAAGAACTGTCAAAAAAAAAATTTTGGCCAGCCAAAGCACTCCTTCCCTTTCAATGTTGGATGATGAAGATATGACAACTTTGATTTCACTGAACAACTGAGGAAGAAAGTGTTTGGTGCAGGTTACATTAATCCTGGAGGTGAAACAAGCACCAAAAAAGCCATTTCTGCTGAAATTGAGGGGTATTTGAATTCAAAATCAGTTCTAGCAAATACAAATGTACTGGAATTCTGGAAACAAAACCAGTATATTTACCCAATAATGTCAAGGCTGGCCAGAAAAAACCTCTGTATACCTGCTGCATCATCAACATCTGAAAGAGTTATCTCAACAGCAGGGAATATATAAAGCTCTAGAAGAACCAATCTTTCAATCTCAAAGGTTGAGATGCTGGTATATATGAAAGAAAACACTAAGCAACTCAGTAAAATTCAAGGCATTGTGTGACCAGAAAATGAATTTGGAAAATGATTAACTTTCAGTGTGATTTTGACTTTTTTTATTTCTTAACGAGGAAATCATTTCGTTTCATTGTATATTTGAATATTATAAATAAATAAAAATGAATCTTATTTCAAAAGCATTTTTTATTCTGAATCCGAATAAATCCGTAAAAATAATATCGGTTCGGATTCCAATTCGAAAAATATTTTTCGAATTGCAATCCGATCCGAAAGTATCGAATCGGATTGCAATCCGAAAAAACAATCCGAAAAAATTTTAACGAATTTTTTTCCGATACATTATTTTCGGATCAAATCAATCCGTAAGTAATTTGAACCGTTTAGCATAGATAATTCGGTGCACAATCCGCAAACCGATAAACAGTAACGGATCGGCAGTCTCTAGAAAAACCTTTAAAAAACGCTTTTTGAAAACTGTAAACGCCTAACTGCGCATGCGTAACATTAGACAAAATTGAACAACAAAGATTATGTTGGCATACACACACACAGATATATATATATATATATATATATATATATATATATATATATATATATATATATATATATATATATATATATATATATATATATATATATATATATATATATAATAAGGAAGTTAAACTACCGTTTTCAATTATGAGCAACAAGGAAGCAATTCTAGTTACAAGGAAATGATCATAAACTTATACAAGGTATATTTGAATTGAAAACAATTAATAAATAAGCTATTTTTGTTTAAATGATTTGTAAAGTTAATTTTTGAGGTTTTTCACATAGTATAAATTATTGCATAAAGCATCTCCAGCTTACAGTGGATGAGATTTTACTAATTAGAGTTATAATTAGAATATATATATATATATATATATATATATATATATATATATATATATATATATATATATATATATATATATATATATATATATATATATATATATATATATATATATATATGTATATATATATATATAAAAGTAGTTTTTTTTTTTTTATTTAGTGTATAAAATTTTAAATTTTTTAGTATTTGTAATACACACTTTATTATAAAGTATTAAAATAAAATTATTCAATTTTAACAACAATTTAGTACATT